>NW_026973021.1:0-106754 GCF_036711695.1 Zophobas morio | reverse complement strand
CAAGAAAACTGTTAAAATTCTTCAGAAACGTCACTTTTGAAGTGTTTTCTTGTACTTTTAAGCCACTCAGATACCCTACGGGCTCGGAAAGTGCAACGAAACCATCAAATTTTAACTAGAAACTGTATTTTTGTCGATTTTTATTGAATTTGAACTATATTTCAACGTTTTTTGATGGTTCTGAGCCACCAAACACACTTAAAGCATGCAGAATCGACTCAGAATAGGAAAAGGAGACGTTTAGGTCAATTTTATGCATTCTGGCGTTCGTAGATACAAGAAAACTGTTAAAATTCTTCAGAAACGTCACTTTTGAAGTGTTTTCTTGTACTTTTAAGCCACTCAGATACCCTACGGGCTCGGAAAGTGCAACGAAACCATCAAATTTTAGCTAGAAACTGTATTTTGGCGATTTTTATTGAATTTGAACTATATTTCAACGTTTTTTGATGGTTCTGAGCCACCAAACACACTTAAAGCATGCAGAATCGACTCAGAATAGGAAAAGGAGACGTTTAGGTCAATTTTATGCATTCTGGCGTTCGTAGATACAAGAAAACTGTTAAAATTCTTCAGAAACGTCACTTTTGAAGTGCTTTCTTGTACTTTTAAGCCACTCAGATACCCAACGGGCTCGGAAAGTGCAACGAAACCATCAAATTTTAGCTAGAAACTGTATTTTTGTCGATTTTTATTGAATTTGAACTATATTTCAACGTTTTTTGATGGTTCTGAGCCACCAAACACACTTAAAGCATGCAGAATCGACTCAGAATAGGAAAAGGAGACGTTTAGGTCAATTTTATGCATTCTGGCGTTCGTAGATACAAGAAAACTGTTAAAATTCTTCAGAAACGTCACTTTTGAAGTGTTTTCTTGTACTTTTAAGCCACTCAAATACCCTACGGGCTCGGAAAGTGCAACGAAACCATCAAATTTTAGCTAGAAACTGTATTTTTGTCGATTTTTATTGAATTTGAACTATATTTCAACGTTTTTTGATGGTTCTGAGCCACCAAACACACTTAAAGCATGCAGAATCGACTCAGAATAGGAAAAGGAGACGTTTAGGTCAATTTTATGCATTCTGGCGTTCGTAGATACAAGAAAACTGTTAAAATTCTTCAGAAACGTCACTTTTGAAGTGTTTTCTTGTACTTTTAAGCCACTCAGATACCCAACGGGCTCGGAAAGTGCAACGAAACCATCAAATTTTAGCTAGAAACTGTATTTTTGTCGATTTTTATTGAATTTGAACTATATTTCAACGTTTTTTGATGGTTCTGAGCCACCAAACACACTTAAAGCATGCAGAATCGACTCAGAATAGGAAAAGGAGACGTTTAGGTCAATTTTATGCATTCTGGCGTTCGTAGATACAAGAAAACTGTTAAAATTCTTCAGAAACGTCACTTTTGAAGTGTTTTCTTGTACTTTTAAGCCACTCAGATACCCTACGGGCTCGGAAAGTGCAACGAAACCATCAAATTTTAGCTAGAAACTGTATTTTTGTCGATTTTTATTGAATTTGAACTATATTTCAACGTTTTTTGATGGTTCTGAGCCACCAAACACACTTAAAGCATGCAGAATCGACTCAGAATAGGAAAAGGAGACGTTTAGGTCAATTTTATGCATTCTGGCGTTCGTAGATACAAGAAAACTGTTAAAATTCTTCAGAAACGTCACTTTTGAAGTGTTTTCTTGTACTTTTAACCCACTCAGATACCCTACGGGCTCGGATAGTGCAACGAAACCATCAAATTTTAGCTAGAAACTGTATTTTTGTCGATTTTTATTGAATTTGAACTATATTTCAACGTTTTTTGATGGTTCTGAGCCACCAAACACACTTAAAGCATGCAGAATCGACTCAGAATAGGAAAAGGAGACGTTTAGGTCAATTTTATGCATTCTGGCGTTCGTAGATACAAGAAAACTGTTAAAATTCTTCAGAAACGTCACTTTTGAAGTGTTTTCTTGTACTTTTAAGCCACTCAGATACCCTACGGGCTCGGAAAGTGCAACGAAACCATCAAATTTTAGCTAGAAACTGTATTTTTGTCGATTTTTATTGAATTTGAACTATATTTCAACGTTTTTTGATGGTTCTGAGCCACCAAACACACTTAAAGCATGCAGAATCGACTCAGAATAGGAAAAGGAGACGTTTAGGTCAATTTTATGCATTCTGGCGTTCGTAGATACAAGAAAACTGTTAAAATTCTTCAGAAACGTCACTTTTGAAGTGTTTTCTTGTACTTTTAAGCCACTCAGATACCCTACGGGCTCGGAAAGTGCAACGAAACCATCAAATTTTAGCTAGAAACTCTATTTTTGTCGATTTTTATTGAATTTGAACTATATTTCAACGTTTTTTGATGGTTCTGAGCCACCAAACACACTTAAAGCATGCAGAATCGACTCAGAATAGGAAAAGGAGATGTTTAGGTCAATTTTATGCATTCTGGCGTTCGTAGATACAAGAAAACTGTTAAAATTCTTCAGAAACGTCACTTTTGAAGTGTTTTCTTGTACTTTTAAGCCACTCAGATACCCTACGGGCTCGGAAAGTGCAACGAAACCATCAAATTTTAGCTAGAAACTGTATTTTTGTCGATTTTTATTGAATTTGAGCTATATTTCAACGTTTTTTGATGGTTCTGAGCCACCAAACACACTTAAAGCATGCAGAATCGACTCAGAATAGGAAAAGGAGACGTTTAGGTCAATTTTATGCATTCTGGCGTTCGTAGATACAAGAAAACTGTTAAAATTCTTCAGAAACGTCACTTTTGAAGTGTTTTCTTGTACTTTTAAGCCACTCAAATACCCTACGGGCTCGGAAAGTGCAACGAAACCATCAAATTTTAGCTAGAAACTGTATTTTTGTCGATTTTTATTGAATTTGAACTATATTTCAACGTTTTTTGATGGTTCTGAGCCACCAAACACACTTAAAGCATGCAGAATCGACTCAGAATAGGAAAAGGAGACGTTTAGGTCAATTTTATGCATTCTGGCGTTCGTAGATACAAGAAAACTGTTAAAATTCTTCAGAAACGTCACTTTTGAAGTGTTTTCTTGTACTTTTAAGCCACTCAGATACCCAACGGGCTCGGAAAGTGCAACGAAACCATCAAATTTTAGCTAGAAACTGTATTTTTGTCGATTTTTATTGAATTTGAACTATATTTCAACGTTTTTTGATGGTTCTGAGCCACCAAACACACTTAAAGCATGCAGAATCGACTCAGAATAGGAAAAGGAGACGTTTAGGTCAATTTTATGCATTCTGGCGTTCGTAGATACAAGAAAACTGTTAAAATTCTTCAGAAACGTCACTTTTGAAGTGTTTTCTTGTACTTTTAAGCCACTCAGATACCCTACGGGCTCGGAAAGTGCAACGAAACCATCAAATTTTAGCTAGAAACTGTATTTTTGTCGATTTTTATTGAATTTGAACTATATTTCAACGTTTTTTGATGGTTCTGAGCCACCAAACACACTTAAAGCATGCAGAATCGACTCAGAATAGGAAAAGGAGACGTTTAGGTCAATTTTATGCATTCTGGCGTTCGTAGATACAAGAAAACTGTTAAAATTCTTCAGAAACGTCACTTTTGAAGTGTTTTCTTGTACTTTTAACCCACTCAGATACCCTACGGGCTCGGATAGTGCAACGAAACCATCAAATTTTAGCTAGAAACTGTATTTTTGTCGATTTTTATTGAATTTGAACTATATTTCAACGTTTTTTGATGGTTCTGAGCCACCAAACACACTTAAAGCATGCAGAATCGACTCAGAATAGGAAAAGGAGACGTTTAGGTCAATTTTATGCATTCTGGCGTTCGTAGATACAAGAAAACTGTTAAAATTCTTCAGAAACGTCACTTTTGAAGTGTTTTCTTGTACTTTTAAGCCACTCAGATACCCTACGGGCTCGGAAAGTGCAACGAAACCATCAAATTTTAGCTAGAAACTGTATTTTTGTCGATTTTTATTGAATTTGAACTATATTTCAACGTTTTTTGATGGTTCTGAGCCACCAAACACACTTAAAGCATGCAGAATCGACTCAGAATAGGAAAAGGAGACGTTTAGGTCAATTTTATGCATTCTGGCGTTCGTAGATACAAGAAAACTGTTAAAATTCTTCAGAAACGTCACTTTTGAAGTGTTTTCTTGTACTTTTAAGCCACTCAGATACCCTACGGGCTCGGAAAGTGCAACGAAACCATCAAATTTTAGCTAGAAACTCTATTTTTGTCGATTTTTATTGAATTTGAACTATATTTCAACGTTTTTTGATGGTTCTGAGCCACCAAACACACTTAAAGCATGCAGAATCGACTCAGAATAGGAAAAGGAGACGTTTAGGTCAATTTTATGCATTCTGGCGTTCGTAGATACAAGAAAACTGTTAAAATTCTTCAGAAACGTCACTTTTGAAGTGTTTTCTTGTACTTTTAAGCCACTCAGATACCCTACGGGCTCGGAAAGTGCAACGAAACCATCAAATTTTAGCTAGAAACTGTATTTTTGTCGATTTTTATTGAATTTGAACTATATTTCAACGTTTTTTGATGGTTCTGAGCCACCAAACACACTTAAAGCATGCAGAATCGACTCAGAATAGGAAAAGGAGACGTTTAGGTCAATTTTATGCATTCTGACGTTCGTAGATACAAGAAAACTGTTAAAATTCTTCAGAAACGTCACTTTTGAAGTGTTTTCTTGTACTTTTAAGCCACTCAGATACCCTACGGGCTCGGAAAGTGCAACGAAACCATCAAATTTTAGCTAGAAACTGTATTTTTGTCGATTTTTATTGAATTTGAACTATATTTCAACGTTTTTGATGGTTCTGAGCCACCAAACACACTTAAAGCATGCAGAATCGACTCAGAATAGGAAAAGGAGACGTTTAGGTCAATTTTATGCACTCTGGCGTTCGTAGATACAAGAAAACTGTTAAAATTCTTCAGAAACGTCACTTTTGAAGTGTTTTCTTGTACTTTTAAGCCACTCAGATACCCTACGGGCTCGGAAAGTGCAACGAAACCATCAAATTTTAGCTAGAAACTGTATTTTTGTCGATTTTTATTGAATTTGAGCTATATTTCAACGTTTTTTGATGGTTCTGAGCCACCAAACACACTTAAAGCATGCAGAATCGACTCAGAATAGGAAAAGGAGACGTTTAGGTCAATTTTATGCATTCTGGCGTTCGTAGATACAAGAAAACTGTTAAAATTCTTCAGAAACGTCACTTTTGAAGTGTTTTCTTGTACTTTTAAGCCACTCAGATACCCTACGGGCTCGGAAAGTGCAACGAAACCATCAAATTTTAGCTAGAAACTGTATTTTTGTCGATTTTTATTGAATTTGAACTATATTTCAACGTTTTTTGATGGTTCTGAGCCACCAAACACACTTAAAGCATGCAGAATCGACTCAGAATAGGAAAAGGAGACGTTTAGGTCAATTTTATGCATTCTGGCATTCGTAGATACAAAAAAACTGTTAAAATTCTTCAGAAACGTCACTTTTGAAGTGTTTTCTTGTAATTTTAAGCCACTCAGATATCCTACGGGCTCGGAAAGTGCAACGAAACCATCAAATTTTAGCTAGAAACTGTATTTTTGTCGATTTTTATTGAATTTGAACTATATTTCAACGTTTTTTGATGGTTCTGAGCCACCAAACACACTTAAAGCATGCAGAATCGACTCAGAATAGGAAAAGGAGACGTTTAGGTCAATTTTATGCATTCTGGCGTTCGTAGATACAAGAAAACTGTTAAAATTCTTCAGAAACGTCACTTTTGAAGTGTTTTCTTGTACTTTTAAGCCACTCAGATACCCTACGGGCTCGGAAAGTGCAACGAAACCATCAAATTTTAGCTAAAAACTGTATTTTTGTCGATTTTTATTGAATTTGAACTATATTTCAACGTTTTTTGATGGTTCTGAGCCACCAAACACACTTAAAGCATGCAGAATCGACTCAGAATAGGAAAAGGAGACGTTTAGGTAAATTTTATGCATTCTGGCGTTCGTAGATACAAGAAAACTGTTAAAATTCTTCAGAAACGTCACTTTTGAAGTGTTTTCTTGTACTTTTAAGCCACTCAGATACCCTACGGGCTCGGAAAGTGCAACGAAACCATGAAATTTTAGCTAGAAACTGTATTTTTGTCGATTTTTATTGAATTTGAACTATATTTCAACGTTTTTTGATGGTTCTGAGCCACCAAACACACTTAAAGCATGCAGAATCGACTCAGAATAGGAAAAGGAGACGTTTAGGTCAATTTTATGCATTCTGGCGTTCGTAGATACAAGAAAACTGTTAAAATTCTACAGAAACGTCACTTTTGAAGTGTTTTCTTGTACTTTTAAGCCACTCAGATACCCTACGGGCTCGGAAAGTGCAACGAAACCATGAAATTTTAGCTAGAAACTGTATTTTTGTCGATTTTTATTGAATTTGAACTATATTTCAACGTTTTTTGATGGTTCTGAGCCACCAAACACACTTAAAGCATGCAGAATCGACTCAGAATAGGAAAAGGAGACGTTTAGGTCAATTTTATGCATTCTGGCGTTCGTAGATACAAGAAAACTGTTAAAATTCTTCAGAAACGTCACTTTTGAAGTGTTTTCTTGTACTTTTAAGCCACTCAGATACCCTACGGGCTCGGAAAGTGCAACGAAACCATCAAATTTTAGCTAGAAACTGTATTTTTGTCGATTTTTATTGAATTTGAACTATATGTCAACGTTTTTTGATGGTTCTGAGCCACCAAACACACTTAAAGCATGCAGAATCGACTCAGAATAGGAAAAGGAGACGTTTAGGTCAATTTTATGCATTCTGGCGTTCGTAGATACAAGAAAACTGTTAAAATTCTTCAGAAACGTCACTTTTGAAGTGTTTTCTTGTACTTTTAAGCCACTCAGATACCCTACGGGCTCGGAAAGCGCAACGAAACCATCAAATTTTAGCTAGAAACTGTATTTTTGTCGATTTTTATTGAATTTGAACTATATTTCAACGTTTTTTGATGGTTCTGAGCCACCAAACACACTTAAAGCATGCAGAATCGACTCAGAATAGGAAAAGGAGACGTTTAGGTCAATTTTATGCATTCTGGCGTTCGTAGATACAAGAAAACTGTTAAAATTCTTCAGAAACGTCACTTTTGAAGTGTTTTCTTGTACTTTTAAGCCACTCAGATACCCTACGGGCTCGGAAAGTGCAACGAAACCATCAAATTTTAGCTAGAAACTGTATTTTTGTCGATTTTTATTGAATTTGAACTATATTTCAACGTTTTTTGATGGTTCTGAGCCACCAAACACACTTAAAGCATGCAGAATCGACTCAGAATAGGAAAAGGAGACGTTTAGGTCAATTTTATGCATTCTGGCGTTCGTAGATACAAGAAAACTGTTAAAATTCTTCAGAAACGTCACTTTTGAAGTGTTTTCTTGTACTTTTAAGCCACTCAGATACCCTACGGGCTCGGAAAGTGCAACGAAACCATCAAATTTTAGCTAGAAACTCTATTTTTGTCGATTTTTATTGAATTTGAACTATATTTCAACGTTTTTTGATGGTTCTGAGCCACCAAACACACTTAAAGCATGCAGAATCGACTCAGAATAGGAAAAGGAGACGTTTAGGTCAATTTTATGCATTCTGGCGTTCGTAGATACAAGAAAACTGTTAAAATTCTTCAGAAACGTCACTTTTGAAGTGTTTTCTTGTACTTTTAAGCCACTCAGATACCCTACGGGCTCGGAAAGTGCAACGAAACCATCAAATTTTAGCTAGAAACTGTATTTTTGTCGATTTTTATTGAATTTGAACTATATTTCAACGTTTTTTGATGGTTCTGAGCCACCAAACACACTTAAAGCATGCAGAATCGACTCAGAATAGGAAAAGGAGACGTTTAGGTCAATTTTATGCATTCTGACGTTCGTAGATACAAGAAAACTGTTAAAATTCTTCAGAAACGTCACTTTTGAAGTGTTTTCTTGTACTTTTAAGCCACTCAGATACCCTACGGGCTCGGAAAGTGCAACGAAACCATCAAATTTTAGCTAGAAACTGTATTTTTGTCGATTTTTATTGAATTTGAACTATATTTCAACGTTTTTTGATGGTTCTGAGCCACCAAACACACTTAAAGCATGCAGAATCGACTCAGAATAGGAAAAGGAGACGTTTAGGTCAATTTTATGCACTCTGGCGTTCGTAGATACAAGAAAACTGTTAAAATTCTTCAGAAACGTCACTTTTGAAGTGTTTTCTTGTACTTTTAAGCCACTCAGATACCCTACGGGCTCGGAAAGTGCAACGAAACCATCAAATTTTAGCTAGAAACTGTATTTTTGTCGATTTTTATTGAATTTGAGCTATATTTCAACGTTTTTTGATGGTTCTGAGCCACCAAACACACTTAAAGCATGCAGAATCGACTCAGAATAGGAAAAGGAGACGTTTAGGTCAATTTTATGCATTCTGGCGTTCGTAGATACAAGAAAACTGTTAAAATTCTTCAGAAACGTCACTTTTGAAGTGTTTTCTTGTACTTTTAAGCCACTCAGATACCCTACGGGCTCGGAAAGTGCAACGAAACCATCAAATTTTAGCTAGAAACTGTATTTTTGTCGATTTTTATTGAATTTGAACCATATTTCAACGTTTTTTGATGGTTCTGAGCCACCAAACACACTTAAAGCATGCAGAATCGACTCAGAATAGGAAAAGGAGACGTTTAGGTCAATTTTATGTATTCTGGCGTTCGTAGATACAAGAAAACTGTTAAAATTCTTCAGAAACGTCACTTTTGAAGTGTTTTCTTGTACTTTTAAGCCACTCAGATACCCTACGGGCTCGGAAAGTGCAACGAAACCATCAAATTTTAGCTAGAAACTGTATTTTTGTCGATTTTTATTGAATTTGAACTATATTTCAACGTTTTTTGATGGTTCTGAGCCACCAAACACACTTAAAGCATGCAGAATCGACTCAGAATAGGAAAAGGAGACGTTTAGGTCAATTTTATGCATTCTGGCGTTCGTAGATACAAGAAAACTGTTAAAATTCTTCAGAAACGTCACTTTTGAAGTGTTTTCTTGTACTTTTAAACCACTCAGATACCCTACGGGCTCGGAAAGTGCAACGAAACCATCAAATTTTAGCTAAAAACTGTATTTTTGTCGATTTTAATTGAATTTGAACTATATTTCAACGTTTTTTGATGGTTCTGAGCCACCAAACACACTTAAAGCATGCAGAATCGACTCAGAATAGGAAAAGGAGACGTTTAGGTCAATTTTATGCATTCTGGCGTTCGTAGATACAAGAAAACTGTTAAAATTCTTCAGAAACGTCACTTTTGAAGTGTTTTCTTGTACTTTTAAGCAACTCAGATACCCTACGGGCTCGGAAAGTGCAACGAAACCATGAAATTTTAGCTAGAAACTGTATTTTTGTCGATTTTTATTGAATTTGAACTATATTTCAACGTTTTTTGATGGTTCTGAGCCACCAAACACACTTAAAGCATGCAGAATCGACTCAGAATAGGAAAAGGAGACGTTTAGGTCAATTTTATGCATTCTGGCGTTCGTAGATACAAGAAAACTGTTAAAATTCTTCACAAACGTCACTTTTGAAGTGTTTTCTTGTACTTTTAAGCCACTCAGATACCCTACGGGCTCGGAAAGTGCAACGAAACCATCAAATTTTAGCTAGAAACTGTATTTTTGTCGATTTTTATTGAATTTGAACTATATTTCAACGTTTTTTGATGGTTCTGAGCCACCAAACACACTTAAAGCATGCAGAATCGACTCAGAATAGGAAAAGGAGACGTTTAGGTCAATTTTATGCATTCTGGCGTTCGTAGATACAAGAAAACTGTTAAAATTCTTCAGAAACGTCACTTTTGAAGTGTTTTCTTGTACTTTTAAGCCACTCAGATACCCTACGGGCTCGGAAAGTGCAACGAAACCATCAACTTTTAGCTAGAAACTGTATTTTTGTCGATTTTTATTGAATTTGAACTATATTTCAACGTTTTTTGATGGTTCTGAGCCACCAAACACACTTAAAGCATGCAGAATCGACTCAGAATAGGAAAAGGAGACGTTTAGGTCAATTTTATGCATTCTGGCGTTCTTAGATACAAGAAAACTGTTAAAATTCTTCAGAAACGTCACTTTTGAAGTGTTTTCTTGTACTTTTAAGCCACTCAGATACCCTACGGGCTCGGAAAGTGCAACGAAACCATCAAATTTTAGCTAGAAACTGTATTTTTGTCGATTTTTATTGAATTTGAACTATATTTCAACGTTTTTTGATGGTTCTGAGCCACCAAACACACTTAAAGCATGCAGAATCGACTCAGAATAGGAAAAGGAGACGTTTAGGTCAATTTTATGCATTCTGGCGTTCGTAGATACAAGAAAACTGTTAAAATTCTTCAGAAACATCACTTTTGAAGTGTTTTCTTGTACTTTTAAGCCACTCAGATACCCTACGGGCTCGGAAAGTGCAACGAAACCATCAAATTTTAGCTAGAAACTGTATTTTTGTCGATTTTTATTGAATTTGAACTATATTTCAACGTTTTTTGATGGTTCTGAGCCACCAAACACACTTAAAGCATGCAGAATCGACTCAGAATAGGAAAAGGAGACGTTTAGGTCAATTTTATGCATTCTGGCGTTCGTAGATACAAGAAAACTGTTAAAATTCTTCAGAAACGTCACTTTTGAAGTGTTTTCTTGTACTTTTAAGCCACTCAGATACCCTACGGGCTCGGAAAGTGCAACGAAACCATCAAATTTTAGCTAGAAACTGTATTTTTGTCGATTTTTATTGAATTTGAACTATATTTCAACGTTTTTTGATGGTTCTGAGCCACCAAACACACTTAAAGCATGCAGAATCGACTCAGAATAGGAAAAGGAGACGTTTAGGTCAATTTTATGCATTCTGGCGTTCGTAGATACAAGAAAACTGTTAAAATTCTTCAGAAACGTCACTTTTGAAGTGTTTTCTTGTACTTTTAAGCCACTCAGATACCCTACGGGCTCGGAAAGTGCAACGAAACCATCAAATTTTAGCTAGAAACTGTATTTTTGTCGATTTTTATTGAATTTGAACTATATTTCAACGTTTTTTGATGGTTCTGAGCCACCAAACACACTTAAAGCATGCAGAATCGACTCAGAATAGGAAAAGGAGACGTTTAGATCAATTTTATGCATTCTGGCGTTCGTAGATACAAGAAAACTGTTAAAATTCTTCAGAAACGTCACTTTTGAAGTGTTTTCTTGTACTTTTAAGCCACTCAGATACCCTACGGGCTCGGAAAGTGCAACGAAACCATCAAATTTTAGCTAGAAACTGTATTTTTGTCGATTTTTATTGAATTTGAACTATATTTCAACGTTTTTTGATGGTTCTGAGCCACCAAACACACTTAAAGCATGCAGAATCGACTCAGAATAGGAAAAGGAGACGTTTAGGTCAATTTTATGCATTCTGGCGTTCGTAGATACAAGTAAACTGTTAAAATTCTTCAGAAACGTCACTTTTGAAGTGTTTTCTTGTACTTTTAAGCCACTCAGATACCCTACGGGCTCGGAAAGTGCAACGAAACCATCAAATTTTAGCTAGAAACTGTATTTTTGTCGATTTTTATTGAATTTGAACTATATTTCAAAGTTTTTTGATGGTTCTGAGCCACCAAACACACTTAAAGCATGCAGAATCGACTCAGAATAGGAAAAGGAGACGTTTAGGTCAATTTTATGCATTCTGGCGTTCGTAGATACAAGAAAACTGTTAAAATTCTTCAGAAACGTCACTTTTGAAGTGTTTTCTTATACTTTTAAGCCACTCAGATACCCTACGGGCTCGGAAAGTGCAACGAAACCATCAAATTTTAGCTAGAAACTGTATTTTTGTCGATTTTTATTGAATTTGAACTATATTTCAACGTTTTTTGATGGTTCTGAGCCACCAAACACACTTAAAGCATGCAGAATCGACTCAGAATAGGAAAAGGAGACGTTTAGGTCAATTTTATGCATTCTGGCATTCGTAGATACAAGAAAACTGTTAAAATTCTTCAGAAACGTCACTTTTGAAGTGTTTTCTTGTACTTTTAAGCCACTCAGATACCCTACGGGCTCGGAAAGTGCAACGAAACCATCAAATTTTAGCTAGAAACTGTATTTTTGTCGATTTTTATTGAATTTGAACTATATTTCAACGTTTTTTGATGGTTCTGAGCCACCAAACACACTTAAAGCATGCAGAATCGACTCAGAATAGGAAAAGGAGACGTTTAGGTCAATTTTATGCATTCTGGCGTTCGTAGATACAAGAAAACTGTTAAAATTCTTCAGAAACGTCACTTTTGAAGTGTTTTCTTGTACTTTTAAGCCACTCAGATACCCTACGGGCTCGGAAAGTGCAACGAAACCATCAAATTTTAGCTAGAAACTGTATTTTTGTCGATTTTTATTGAATTTGAACTATATTTCAACGTTTTTTGATGGTTCTGAGCCACCAAACACACTTAAAGCATGCAGAATCGACTCAGAATAGGAAAAGGAGACGTTTAGGTCAATTTTATGCATTCTGGCGTTCGTAGATACAAGAAAACTGTTAAAATTCTTCAGAAGCATCACTTTTGAAGTGTTTTCTTGTACTTTTAAGCCACTCAGATACCCTACGGGCTCGGAAAGTGCAACGAAACCATCAAATTTTAACTAGAAACTGTATTTTTGTCGATTTTTATTGAATTTGAACTATATTTCAACGTTTTTTGATGGTTCTGAGCCACCAAATACACTTAAAGCATGCAGAATCGACTCAGAATAGGAAAAGGAGACGTTTAGGTCAATTTTATGCATTCTGGCGTTCGTAGATACAAGAAAACTGTTAAAATTCTTCAGAAACGTCACTTTTGAAGTGTTTTCTTGTACTTTTAAGCCACTCAGATACCCTACGGGCTCGGAAAGTGCAACGAAACCATCAAATTTTAGCTAGAAACTGTATTTTTGTCGATTTTTATTGAATTTGAACTATATTTCAACGTTTTTTGATGGTTCTGAGCCACCAAACACACTTAAAGCATGCAGAATCGACTCAGAATAGGAAAAGGAGACGTTTAGGTCAATTTTATGCATTCTGGCGTTCGTAGATACAAGAAAACTGTTAAAATTCTTCAAAAACGTCACTTTTGAAGTGTTTTCTTGTACTTTTAAGCCACTCAGATACCCTACGGTCTCGGAAAGTGCAACGAAACCATCAAATTTTAACTAGAAACTGTATTTTTGTCGATTTTTATTTAATTTGAACTATATTTCAACGTTTTTTGATGGTTCTGAGCCACCAAACACACTTAAAGCATGCAGAATCGACTCAGAATAGGAAAAGGAGACGTTTAGGTCAAATTTATGCATTCTGGCGTTCGTAGATACAAGAAAACTGTTAAAATTCTTCAGAAACGTCACTTTTGAAGTGTTTTCTTGTACTTTTAAGCCACTCAGATACCCTACGGTCTCGGAAAGTGCAACGAAACCATCAAATTTTAACTAGAAACTGTATTTTTGTTGATTTTTATTGAATTTGAACTATATTTCAACGTTTTTTGATGGTTCTGAGCCACCAAACACACTTAAAGCATGCAGAATCGACTCAGAATAGGAAAAGGAGACGTTTAGGTCAATTTTATGCATTCTGGCGTTCGTAGATACAAGAAAACTGTTAAAATTCTTCAGAAACGTCACTTTTGAAGTGTTTTCTTGTACTTTTAAGCCACTCAGATACCCTACGGGCTCGGAAAGTGCAACGAAACCATCAAATTTTAGCTAGAAACTGTATTTTTGTCGATTTTTATTGAATTTGAACTATATTTCAACGTTTTTTGATGGTTCTGAGCCACCAAACACACTTAAAGCATGCAGAATCGACTCAGAATAGGAAAAGGAGACGTTTAGGTCAATTTTATGCATTCTGGCGTTCGTAGATACAAGAAAACTGTTAAAATTCTTCAGAAACGTCACTTTTGAAGTGTTTTCTTGTACTTTTAAGCCACTCAGATACCCTACGGGCTCGGAAAGTGCAACGAAACCATCAAATTTTAACTAGAAACTGTATTTTTGTCGATTTTTATTGAATTTGAACTATATTTCAACGTTTTTTGATGGTTCTGAGCCACCAAACACACTTAAAGCATGCAGAATCGACTCAGAATAGGAAAAGGAGACGTTTAGGTCAATTTTATGCATTCTGGCGTTCGTAGATACAAGACAACTGTTAAAATTCTTCAGAAACGTCACTTTTGAAGTGTTTTCTTGTACTTTTAAGCCACTCAGATACCCTACGGGCTCGGAAAGTGCAACGAAACCATCAAATTTTAGCTAGAAACTGTATTTTTGTCGATTTTTATTGAATTTGAACTATATTTCAACGTTTTTTGATGGTTCTGAGCCACCAAACACACTTAAAGCATGCAGAATCGACTCAGAATAGGAAAAGGAGACGTTTAGGTCAATTTTATGCATTCTGGCGTTCGTAGATACAAGAAAACTGTTAAAATTCTTCAGAAACGTCACTTTTGAAGTGTTTTCTCGTACTTTTAAGCCACTTAGATACCCTACGGGCTCGGAAAGTGCAACGAAACCATCAAATTTTAGCTAGAAACTGTATTTTTGTCGATTTTTATTGAATTTGAACTATATTTCAACGTTTTTTGATGGTTCTGAGCCACCAAACACACTTAAAGCATGCAGAATCGACTCAGAATAGGAAAAGGAGACGTTTAGGTCAATTTTATGCATTCTGGCGTTCGTAGATACAAGAAAACTGTTAAAATTCTTCAGAAACGTCACTTTTGAAGTGTTTTCTTGTACTTTTAAGCCACTCAGATACCCAATGGGCTCGGAAAGTGCAACGAAACCATCAAATTTTAGCTAGAAACTGTATTTTTGTCGATTTTTATTGAATTTGAACTATATTTCAACGTTTTTTGATGGTTCTGAGCCACCAAACACACTTAAAGCATGCAGAATCGACTCAGAATAGGAAAAGGAGACGTTTAGGTCAATTTTATGCATTCTGGCGTTCGTAGATACAAGAAAACTGTTAAACTTCTTCAGAAACGTCACTTTTGAAGTGTTTTCTTGTACTTTTAAGCCACTCAGATACCCAACGGGCTCGGAAAGTGCAACGAAACCATCAAATTTTAGCTAGAAACTGTATTTTTGTCGATTTTTATTGAATTTGAACTATATTTCAACGTTTTTTGATGGTTCTGAGCCACCAAACACACTTAAAGCATGCAGAATCGACTCAGAATAAGAAAAGGAGACGTTTAGGTCAATTTTATGCATTCTGGCGTTCGTCGATACAAGAAAACTGTTAAAATTCTTCAGAAACGCCACTTTTGAAGTGTTTTCTTGTACTTTTAAGCCACTCAGATACCCTACGGGCTCGGAAAGTGCAACGAAACCATCAAATTTTAGCTAGAAACTGTATTTTTGTCGATTTTTATTGAATTTGAACTATATTTCAACGTTTTTTGATGGTTCTGAGCCACCAAACACACTTAAAGCATGCAGAATCGACTCAGAATAGGAAAAGGAGACGTTTAGGTCAATTTTATGCATTCTGGCGTTCGTAGATACAAGAAAACTGTTAAAATTCTTCAGAAACGTCACTTTTGAAGTGTTTTCTTGTACTTTTAAGCCACTCAGATACCCTACGGGCTCGGAAAGTGCAACGAAACCATCAAATTTTAGCTAGAAACTGTATTTTTGTCGATTTTTATTGAATTTGAACTATATTTCAACGTTTTTTGATGGTTCTGAGCCACCAAACACACTTAAAGCATGCAGAATCGACTCAGAATAGGAAAAGGAGACGTTTAGG
This sequence comes from Zophobas morio, assembly GCF_036711695.1. Classification (NCBI taxonomy): domain Eukaryota; kingdom Metazoa; phylum Arthropoda; class Insecta; order Coleoptera; family Tenebrionidae; genus Zophobas; species Zophobas morio. The sequence goes on along the minus strand of NW_026973021.1, from coordinate 90,779 downwards.
TCAATTTTATGCATTCTGGCGTTCGTAGATACAAGAAAACTGTTAAAATTCTTCAGAAACGTCACTTTTGAAGTGTTTTCTTGTACTTTTAAGCCACTCAGATACCCTACGGGCTCGGAAAGTGCAACGAAACCATCAAATTTTAGCTAGAAACTGTATTTTTGTCGATTTTTATTGAATTTGAACTATATTTCAACGTTTTTTGATGGTTCTGAGCCACCAAACACACTTAAAGCATGCAGAAGCGACTCAGAATAGGAAAAGGAGACGTTTAGGTCAATTTTATGCATTCTGGCGTTCGTAGATACAAGAAAACTGTTAAAATTCTTCAGAAACGTCACTTTTGAAGTGTTTTCTTGTACTTTTAAGCCACTCAGATACCCTACGGGCTCGGAAAGTGCAACGAAACCATCAAATTTTAGCTAGAAACTGTATTTTTGTCGATTTTTATTGAATTTGAACTATATTTCAACGTTTTTTGATGGTTCTGAGCCACCAAACACACTTAAAGCATGCAGAATCGACTCAGAATAGGAAAAGGAGACGTTTAGGTCAATTTTATGCATTCTGGCGTTCGTAGATACAAGAAAACTGTTAAAATTCTTCAGAAACGTCACTTTTGAAGTGTTTTCTTGTACTTTTAAGCCACTCAGATACCCAACGGGCTCGGAAAATGCAACGAAACCATCAAATTTTAGCTAGAAACTGTATTTTTGTCGATTTTTATTGAATTTGAACTATATTTCAACGTTTTTTGATGGTTCTGAGCCACCAAACACACTTAAAGCATGCAGAATCGACTCAGAATAGGAAAAGGAGACGTTTAGGTCAATTTTATGCATTCTGGCGTTCGTAGATACAAGAAAACTGTTAAAATTCTTCAGAAACGTCACTTTTGAAGTGTTTTCTTGTACTTTTAAGCCACTCAGATACCCTATGGGCTCGGAAAGTGCAACGAAACCATCAAATTTTAGCTAGAAACTGTATTTTTGTCGATTTTTATTGAATTTGAACTATATTTCAACGTTTTTTGATGGTTCTGAGCCACCAAACACACTTAAAGCATGCAGAATCGACTCAGAATAGGAAAAGGAGACGTTTAGGTCAATTTTATGCATTCTGGCGTTCGTAGATACAAGAAAACTGTTAAAATTCTTCAGAAACGTCACTTTTGAAGTGTTTTCTTGTACTTTTAAGCCACTCAGATACCCTACGGGCTCGGAAAGTGCAACGAAACCATCAAATTTTAGCTAGAAACTGTATTTTTGTCGATTTTTATTGAATTTGAACTATATTTCAACGTTTTTTGATGGTTCTGAGCCACCAAACACACTTAAAGCATGCAGAATCGACTCAGAATAGGAAAAGGAGACGTTTAGGTCAATTTTATGCATTCTGGCGTTCGTAGATACAAGAAAACTGTTAAAATTCTTCAGAAACGTCACTTTTGAAGTGTTTTCTTGTACTTTTAAGCCACTCAGATACCCTACGGGCTCGGAAAGTGCAACGAAACCATCAAATTTTAGCTAGAAACTGTATTTTTGTCGATTTTTATTGAATTTGAACTATATTTCAACGTTTTTTGATGGTTCTGAGCCACCAAACACACTTAAAGCATGCAGAATCGACTCAGAATAGGAAAAGGAGACGTTTAGGTCAATTTTATGCATTCTGGCGTTCGTAGATACAAGAAAACTGTTAAAATTCTTCAGAAACGTCACTTTTGAAGTGTTTTCTTGTACTTTTAAGCCACTCAGATACCCAACGGGCTCGGAAAATGCAACGAAACCATCAAATTTTAGCTAGAAACTGTATTTTTGTCGATTTTTATTGAATTTGAACTATATTTCTACGTTTTTTGATGGTTCTGAGCCACCAAACACACTTAAAGCATGCAGAATCGACTCAGAATAGGAAAAGGAGACGTTTAGGTCAATTTTATGCATTCTGGCGTTCGTAGATACAAGAAAACTGTTAAAATTCTTCAGAAACGTCACTTTTGAAGTGTTTTCTTGTACTTTTAAGCCACTCAGATACCCTACGGGCTCGGAAAGTGCAACGAAACCATCAAATTTTAGCTAGAAACTGTATTTTTGTCGATTTTTATTGAATTTGAACTATATTTCAACGTTTTTTGATGGTTCTGAGCCACCAAACAAACATAAAGCATGCAGAATCGACTCAGAATAGGAAAAGGAGACGTTTAGGTCAATTTTATGCATTCTGGCGTTCGTAGATACAAGAAAACTGTTAAAATTCTTCAGAAACGTCACTTTTGAAGTGTTTTCTTGTACTTTTAAGCCACTCAGATACCCTACGGGCTCGGAAAGTGCAACGAAACCATCAAATTTTAGCTTGAAACTGTATTTTTGTCGATTTTTATTGAATTTGAACTATATTTCAACGTTTTTTGATGGTTCTGAGCCACCAAACACACTTAAAGCATGCAGAATCGACTCAGAATAGGAAAAGGAGACGTTTAGGTCAACTTTATGCATTCTGGCGTTCGTAGATACAAGAAAACTGTTAAAATTCTTCAGAAACGTCACTTTTGAAGTGTTTTCTTGTACTTTTAAGCCACTCAGATACCCTACGGGCTCGGAAAGTGCAACGAAACCATCAAATTTTAGCTAGAAACTGTATTTTTGTCGATTTTTATTGAATTTGAACTATATTTCAACGTTTTTTATGGTTCTGAGCCACCAAACACACTTAAAGCATGCAGAATCGACTCAGAATAGGAAAAGGAGACGTTTAGGTCAATTTTATGCATTCTGGCGTTCGTAGATACAAGAAAACTGTTAAAATTCTTCAGAAACGTCACTTTTGAAGTGTTTTCTTGTACTTTTAACCCACTCAGATACCCTACGGGCTCGGAAAGTGCAACGAAACCATCAAATTTTAGCTAGAAACTGTATTTTTGTCGATTTTTATTGAATTTGAACTATATTTCAACGTTTTTTGATGGTTCTGAGCCACCAAACACTCTTAAAGCATGCAGAATCGACTCAGAATAGGAAAAGGAGACGTTTAGGTCAATTTTATGCATTCTGGCGTTCGTAGATACAAGAAAACTGTTAAAATTCTTCAGAAACGTCACTTTTGAAGTGTTTTCTTGTACTTTTAAGCCACTCAGATACCCTACGGGCTCGGAAAGTGCAACGAAACCATCAAATTTTAGCTAGAAACTGTATTTTTGTCGATTTTTATTGAATTTGAACTATATTTCAACGTTTTTTGATGGTTCTGAGCCACCAAACACACTTAAAGCATGCAGAATCGACTCAGAATAGGAAAAGGAGACGTTTAGGTCAATTTTATGCATTCTGGCGTTCGTAGATACAAGAAAACTGTTAAAATTCTTCAGAAACGTCACTTTTGAAGTGTTTTCTTGTACTTTTAAGCCACTCAGATACCCTACGGGCTCGGAAAGTGCAACGAAACCATCAAATTTTAGCTAGAAACTGTATTTTTGTCGATTTTTATTGAATTTGAACTATATTTCAACGTTTTTTGATGGTTCTGAGCCACCAAACACACTTAAAGCATGCAGAATCGACTCAGAATAGGAAAAGGAGACGTTTAGGTCAATTTTATGCATTCTGGCGTTCGTAGATACAAGAAAACTGTTAAAATTCTTCAGAAACGTCACTTTTGAAGTGTTTTCTTGTACTTTTAAGCCACTCAGATACCCTACGGGCTCGGAAAGTGCAACGAAACCATCAAATTTTAGCTAGAAACTGTATTTTTGTCGATTTTTATTGAATTTGAACTATATTTCAACGTTTTTTGAAGGTTCTGAGCCACCAAACACACTTAAAGCATGCAGAATCGACTCAGAATAGGAAAAGGAGACGTTTAGGTCAATTTTATGCCTTCTGGCGTTCGTAGATACAAGAAAACTGTTAAAATTCTTCAGAAACGTCACTTTTGAAGTGTTTTCTTGTACTTTTAAGCCACTCAGATACCCTACGGGCTCGGAAAGTGCAACGAAACCATCAAATTTTAGCTAGAAACTGTATTTTTGTCGATTTTTATTGAATTTGAACTATATTTCAACGTTTTTTGATGGTTCTGAGCCACCAAACACACTTAAAGCATGCAGAATCGACTCAGAATACGAAAAGGAGACGTTTAGGTCAATTTTATGTATTCTGGCGTTCGTAGATACAAGAAAACTGTTAAAATTCTTCAGAAACGTCACTTTTGAAGTGTTTTCTTGTACTTTTAAGCCACTCAGATACCCTACGGGCTCGGAAAGTGCAACGAAACCATCAAATTTTAGCTAGAAACTGTATTTTTGTCGATTTTTATTGAATTTGAACTATATTTCAACGTTTTTTGATGGTTCTGAGCCACCAAACACACTTAAAGCATGCAGAATCGACTCAGAATAGGAAAAGGAGACGTTTAGGTCAATTTTATGCATTCTGGCGTTCGTAGATACAAGAAAACTGTTAAAATTCTTCAGAAACGTCACTTTTGAAGTGTTTTCTTGTACTTTTAAGCCACTCAGATACCCTACGGGCTCGGAAAGTGCAACGAAACCATCAAATTTTAGCTAGAAACTGTATTTTTGTCGATTTTTATTGAATTTGAACTATATTTCAACGTTTTTTGATGGTTCTGAGCCACCAAACACACTTAAAGCATGCAGAATCGACTCAGAATAGGAAAAGGAGACGTTTAGGTCAATTTTATGCATTCTGGCGTTCGTAGATACAAGAAAACTGTTAAAATTCTTCAGAAACGTCACTTTTGAAGTGTCTTCTTGTACTTTTAAGCCACTCAGATACCCAACGGGCTCGGAAAGTGCAACGAAACCATCAAATTTTAGCTAGAAACTGTATTTTTGTCGATTTTTATTGAATTTGAACTATATTTCAACGTTTTTTGATGGTTCTGAGCCAACAAACACACTTAAAGCATGCAGAATCGACTCAGAATAGGAAAAGGAGACGTTTAGGTCAATTTTATGCATTCTGGCGTTCGTAGATACAAGAAAACTGTTAAAATTCTTCAGAAACGTCACTTTTGCAGTGTTTTCTTGTACTTTTAAGCCACTCAGATACCCTACGGGCTCGGAAAGTGCAACGAAACCATCAAATTTTAGCTAGAAACTGTATTTTTGTCGATTTTTATTGAATTTGAACTATATTTCAACGTTTTTTGATGGTTCTGAGCCACCAAACACACTTAAAGCATGCAGAATCGACTCAGAATAGGAAAAGGAGACGTTTAGGTCAATTTTATGCATTCTGGCGTTCGTAGATACAAGAAAACTGTTAAAATTCTTCAGAAACGTCACTTTTGAAGTGTTTTCTTGTACTTTTAAGCCACTCAGATACCCTACGGGCTCGGAAAGTGCAACGAAACCATCAAATTTTAGCTAGAAACTGTATTTTTGTCGATTTTTATTGAATTTGAACTATATTTCAACGTTTTTTGATGGTTCTGAGCCAGCAAACACACTTAAAGCATGCAGAATCGACTCAGAATAGGAAAAGGAGACGTTTAGGTCAATTTTATGCATTCTGGCGTTCGTAGATACAAGAAAACCGTTAAAATTCTTCAGAAACGTCACTTTTGAAGTGTTTTCTTGTACTTTTAAGCCACTCAGATACCCTACGGGCTCGGAAAGTGCAACGAAACCATCAAATTTTAGCTAGAAACTGTATTTTTGTCGATTTTTATTGAATTTGAACTATATTTCAACGTTTTTTGATGGTTCTGAGCCACCAAACACACTTAAAGCATGCAGAATCGACTCAGAATAGGAAAAGGAGACGTTTAGGTCAATTTTATGCATTCTGGCGTTCGTAGATACAAGAAAACTGTTAAAATTCTTCAGAAAGGTCACTTTTGAAGTGTTTTCTTGTACTTTTAAGCCACTCAGATACCCTACGGGCTCGGAAAGTGCAACGAAACCATCAAATTTTAGCTAGAAACTGTATTTTTGTCGATTTTTATTGAATTTGAACTATATTTCAACGTTTTTTGATTGTTCTGAGCCACCAAACACACTTAAAGCATGCAGAATCGACTCAGAATAGGAAAAGGAGACGTTTAGGTCAATTTTATGCATTCTGGCGTTCGTAGATACAAGAAAACTGTTAAAATTCTTCAGAAACGTCACTTTTGAAGTGTTTTCTTGTACTTTTAAGCCACTCAGATACCCTACGGGCTCGGAAAGTGCAACGAAACCATCAAATTTTAGCTAGAAGCTGTATTTTTGTCGATTTTTATTGAATTTGAACTATATTTCAACGTTTTTTGATGGTTCTGAGCAACCAAACACACTTAAAGCATGCAGAATCGACTCAGAATAGGAAAAGGAGACGTTTAGGTCAATTTTATGCATTCTGGCGTTCGTAGATACAAGAAAACTGTTAAAATTCTTCAGAAACGTCACTTTTGAGGTGTTTTCTTGTACTTTTAAGCCACTCAGATACCTTACGGGCTCGGAAAGTGCAACGAAACCATAAAATGTTGGCTAGAAACTGTATTTTTGTCGATTTTTATTGAATTTGAACTATATTTCAACATTTTTTGATGGTTCTGAGCCACCAAACACACTTAAAGCATGCAGAATCGACTCAGAATAGGAAAAGGAGACGTTTAGGTCAATTTTATGCATTCTGGCGTTCGTAGATACAAGAAAACTGTTAAAATTCTTCAGAAACGCCACTTTTGAAGTGTTTTCTTGTACTTTTAAGCCACTCAGATACCCTACGGGCTCGGAAAGTGCAACGAAACCATCAAATTTTAGCTAGAAACTGTATTTTTGTCGATTTTTATTGAATTTGAACTATATTTCAACGTTTTTTGATGGTTCTGAGCCACCAGACACACTTAAAGCATGCAGAATCGACTCAGAATAGGAAAAGGAGACGTTTAGGTCAATTTTATGCATTCTGGCGTTCGTAGATACAAGAAAACTGTTAAAATTCTTCAGAAACGTCACTTTTGAAGTGTTTTCTTGTACTTTTAAGCCACTCAGATACCCTACGGGCTCGGAAAGTGCAACGAAACCATCAAATTTTAGCTAGAAACTGTATTTTTGTCGATTTTTATTGAATTTGAACTATATTTCAACGTTTTTTGATGGTACTGAGCCACCAAACACACTTAAAGCATGCAGAATCGACTCAGAATAGGAAAAGGAGACGTTTAGGTCAATTTTATGCATTCTGGCGTTCGTAGATACAAGAAAACTGTTAAAATTCTTCAGAAACGTCACTTTTGAAGTGTTTTCTTGTACTTTTAAGCCACTCAGATACCCTACGGGCTCGGAAAGTGCAACGAAACCATCAAATTTTAGCTAGAAACTGTATTTTTGTCGATTTTTATTGAATTTGAACTATATTTCAACGTTTTTTGATGGTTCTGAGCCACCAAACACACTTAAAGCATGCAGAATCGACTCAGAATAGGAAAAGGAGACGTTTAGGTCAATTTTATGCATTCTGGCGTTCGTAGATACAAGAAAACTGTTAAAATTCTTCAGAAACGTCACTTTTGAAGTGTTTTCTTGTACTTTTAAGCCACTCAGATACCCTACGGGCTCGGAAAATGCAACGAAACCATCAAATTTTAGCTAGAAACTGTATTTTTGTCGATTTTTATTGAATTTGAACTATATTTCAACGTTTTTTGATGGTTCTGAGCCACCAAACACACTTAAAGCATGCAGAATCGACTCAGAATAGGAAAAGGAGACGTTTAGGTCAATTTTATGCATTCTGGCGTTCGTAGATACAAGAAAACTGTTAAAATTCTTCAGAAACGTCACTTTTGAAGTGTTTTCTTGTACTTTTAAGCCACTCAGAAACCCTACGGGCTCGGAAAGTGCAACGAAACCATCAAATTTTAGCTAGAAACTGTATTTTTGTCGATTTTTATTGAATTTGAACTATATTTCAACGTTTTTTGATGGTTCTGAGCCACCAAACACACTTAAAGCATGCAGAATCGACTCAGAATAGGAAAAGGAGACGTTTAGGTCAATTTTATGCATTCTGGCGTTCGTAGATACAAGAAAACTGCTAAAATTCTTCAGAAACGTCACTTTTGAAGTGTTTTCTTGTACTTTTAAGCCACTCAGATACCCTACGGGCTCGGAAAGTGCAACGAAACCATCAAATTTTAGCTAGAATCTGTATTTTTGTCGATTTTTATTGAATTTGAACTATATTTCAACGTTTTTTGATGGTTCTGAGCCACCAAACACACTTAAAGCATGCAGAATCGACTCAGAATAGGAAAAGGAGACATTTAGGTCAATTTTATGCATTCTGGCGTTCGTAGATACAAGAAAACTGTTAAAATTCTTCAGAAACGTCACTTTTGAAGTGTTTTCTTGTACTTTTAAGCCACTCAGATACCCTACGGGCTCGGAAAGTGCAACGAAACCATCAAATTTTAGCTAGAAACTGTATTTTTGTCGATTTTTATTGAATTTGAACTATATTTCAACGTTTTTTGATGGTTCTGAGCCACCAAACACACTTAAAGCATGCAGAATCGACTCAGAATAGGAAAAGGAGACGTTTAGGTCAATTTTATGCATTCTGGCGTTCGTAGATACAAGAAAACTGTTAAAATTCTTCAGAAACGTTACTTTTGAAGTGTTTTCTTGTACTTTTAAGCCACTCAGATACCTTACGGGCTCGGAAAGTGCAACGAAACCATAAAATTTTGGCTAGAAACTGTATTTTTGTCGATTTTTATTGAATTTGAACTATATTTCAACGTTTTTTGATGGTTCTGAGCCACCAAACACAAACTTAAAGCATGCAGAATCGACTCAGAATAGGAAAAGGAGACGTTTAGGTCAATTTTATGCATTCTGGCGTTCGTAGATACAAGAAAACTGTTAAAATTCTTCAGAAACGTCACTTTTGAAGTGTTTTCTTGTACTTTTAAGCCACTCAGATACCCTATGGGCTCGGAAAGTGCAACGAAACCATCAAATTTTAGCTAGAAACTGTATTTTTGTCGATTTTTATTGAATTTGAACTATATTTCAACGTTTTTTGATGGTTCTGAGCCACCAAACACACTTAAAGCATGCAGAATCGACTCAGAATAGGAAAAGGAGACATTTAGGTCAATTTTATGCATTCTGGCGTTCGTAGATACAAGAAAACTGTTAAAATTCTTCAGAAACGTCACTTTTGAAGTGTTTTCTTGTACTTTTAAGCCACTCAGATACCCTACGGGCTTGGAAAGTGCAACGAAACCATCAAATTTTAGCTAGAAACTGTATTTTTGTCGATTTTTATTGAATTTGAACTATATTTCAACGTTTTTTGATGGTTCTGAGCCACCAAACACACTTAAAGCATGCAGAATCGACTCAGAATAGGAAAAGGAGACGTTTAGGTCAATTTTATGCATTCTGGCGTTCGTAGATACAAGAAAACTGTTAAAATTCTTCAGAAACGTCACTTTTGAAGTGTTTTCTTGTACTTTTAAGCCACTCAGATACCCTACGGGCTCGGAAAGTGCAACGAAACCATCAAATTTTAGCTAGAAACTGTATTTTTGTCGATTTTTATTGAATTTGAACTATATTTCAACGTTTTTTGATGGTTCTGAGCCCCCAAACACACTTAAAGCATGCAGAATCGACTCAGAATAGGAAAAGGAGACGTTTAGGTCAATTTTATGCATTCTGGCGTTCGTAGATACAAGAAAACTGTTAAAATTCTTCAGAAACGTCACTTTTGAAGTGTTTTCTTGTACTTTTAAGCCACTCAGATACCCTACGGGCTCGGAAAGTGCAACGAAACCATCAAATTTTAGCTAGAAACTGTATTTTTGTCGATTTTTATTGAATTTGAACTATATTTCAACGTTTTTTGATGGTTCTGAGCCACCAAACACACTTAAAGCATGCAGAATCGACTCAGAATAGGAAAAGGAGACGTTTAGGTCAATTTTATGCATTCTGGCGTTCGTAGATACAAGAAAACTGTTAAAATTCTTCAGAAACGTCACTTTTGAAGTGTTTTCTTGTACTTTTAAGCCACTCAGATACCCTATGGGCTCGGAAAGTGCAACGAAACCATCAAATTTTAGCTAGAAACTGTATTTTTGTCGATTTTTATTGAATTTAAACTATATTTCAACGTTTTTTGATGGTTCTGAGCCACCAAACACACTTAAAGCATGCAGAATCGACTCAGAATAGGTAAAGGAGACGTTTAGGTCAATTTTATGCATTCTGGCGTTCGTAGATACAAGAAAACTGTTAAAATTCTTCAGAAACGTCACTTTTGAAGTGTTTTCTTGTACTTTTAAGCCACTCAGATACCCAACGGGCTCGGAAAGTGCAACGAAACCATCAAATTTTAGCTAGAAACTGTATTTTTGTCGATTTTTATTGAATTTGAACTATATTTCAACGTTTTTTGATGGTTCTGAGCCACCAAACACACTTAAAGCATGCAGAATCGACTCAGAATAGGAAAAGGAGACGTTTAGGTCAATTTTATGCATTCTGGCGTTCGCAGATACAAGAAAACTGTTAAAATTCTTCAGAAACGTCACTTTTGAAGTGTTTTCTTGTACTTTTAAGCCACTCAGATACTCTACGGGCTCGGAAAGTGCAACGAAACCATCAAATTTTAGCTAGAAACTGTATTTTTGTCGATTTTTATTGAATTTGAACTATATTTCAACGTTTTTTGATGGTTCTGAGCCACCAAACACACTTAAAGCATGCAGAATCGACTCAGAATAAGAAAAGGAGACGTTTAGGTCAATTTTATGCATTCTGGCGTTCGTAGATACAAGAAAACTGTTAGAATTCTTCAGAAACGTCACTTTTGAAGTGTTTTCTTGTCCTTTTAAGCCACTCAGATACACTACGGGCTCGGAAAGTGCAACGAAACCATCAAATTTTAGCTAGAAACTGTATTTTTGTCGATTTTTATTGAATTTGAACTATATTTCAACGTTTTTTGATGGTTCTGAGCCACCAATCACACTTAAAGCATGCAGAATCGACTCAGAATAGGAAAAGGAGACGTTTAGGTCAATTTTATGCATTCTGGCGTTCGTAGATACAAGAAAACTGTTAAAATTCTTCAGAAACGTCACTTTTGAAGTGTTTTCTTGTACTTTTAAGCCACTCAGACACCCTACGGGCTCGGAAAGTGCAACGAAACCATCAAATTTTAGCTAGAAATTGTATTTTTGTCGATTTTTATTGAATTTGAACTATATTTCAACGTTTTTTGATGGTTCTGAGCCACCAAACACACTTAAAGCATGCAGAATCGACTCAGAATAGGAAAAGGAGACGTTTAGGTCAATTTTATGCATTCTGGCGTTCGTAGATACAAGAAAACTGTTAAAATTCTTCAGAAACGTCACTTTTGAAGTGTTTTCTTGTACTTTTAAGCCACTCGGATACCCTACGGGCTCGGAAAGTGCAACGAAACCATCAAATTTTAGCTAGAAACTGTATTTTTGTCGATTTTTATTGAATTTGAACTATATTTCAACGTTTTTTGATGGTTCTGAGCCACCAAACACACTTAAAGCATGCAGAATCGACTCAGAATAGGAAAAGGAGACGTTTAGGTCAATTTTATGCATTCTGGCGTTCGTAGATACAAGAAAACTGTTAAAATTCTTCAGAAACGTCACTTTTGAAGTGTTTTCTTGTACTTTTAAGCCACTCGGATACCCTACGGGCTCGGAAAGTGCAACGAAACCATCAAATTTTAGCTAGAAACTGTATTTTTGTCGATTTTTATTGAATTTGAACTATATTTCAACGTTTTTTGATGGTTCTGAGCCACCAAACACACTTAAAGCATGCAGAATCGACTCAGAATAGGAAAAGGAGACGTTTAGGTCAATTTTATGCATTCTGGCATTCGTAGATACAAGAAAACTGTTAAAATACTTCAGAAACGTCACTTTTGAAGTGTTTTCTTGTACTTTTAAGCCACTCAGATACCCTACGGGCTCGGAAAGTGCAACGAAACCATCAAATTTTAGCTAGAAACTGTATTTTTGTCGATTTTTATTGAATTTGAACTATATTTCAACGTTTTTTGATGGTTCTGAGCCACCAAACACACTTAAAGCATGCAGAATCGACTCAGAATAGGAAAAGGAGACGTTTAGGTAAATTTTATGCATTCTGGCGTTCGTAGATACAAGAAAACTGTTAAAATTCTTCAGAAACGTCACTTTTGAAGTGTTTTCTTGTACTTTTAAGCCACTCAGATACCCTACGGGCTCGGAAAGTGCAACGAAACCATCAAATTTTAACTAGAAACTGTATTTTTGTCGATTTTTATTGAATTTGAACTATATTTCAACGTTTTTTGATGGTTCTGAGCCACCAAACACACTTAAAGCATGCAGAATCGACTCAGAATAGGAAAAGGAGACGTTTAGGTCAATTTTATGCATTCTGGCGTTCGTAGATACAAGAAAACTGTTAAAATTCTTCAGAAACGTCACTTTTGAAGTGTTTTCTTGTACTTTTAAGCCACTCAGATACCCTACGGGCTTGGAAAGTGCAACGAAACCATCAAATTTTAGCTAGAAACTGTATTTTTGATCGATTTTTATTGAATTTGAACTATATTTCAATGTTTTTTGATGGTTCTGAGCCACCAAACACACTTAAAGCATGCAGAATCGACTCCGAATAGGAAAAGGAGACGTTTAGGTCAATTTTATGCATTCTGGCGTTCGTAGATACAAGAAAACTGTTAAAATTCTTCAGAAACGTCACTTTTGAAGTGTTTTCTTGTACTTTTAAGCCACTCAGATACCCTACGGGCTCGGAAAGTGCAACGAAACCATCAAATTTTAACTAGAAACTGTATTTTTGTCGATTTTTATTGAATTTGAACTATATTTCAACGTTTTTTGATGGTTCTGAGCCACCAAACACACTTAAAGCATGCAGAATCGACTCAGAATAGGAAAAGGAGACGTTTAGGTCAATTTTATGCATTCTGGCGTTCGTAGATACAAGAAAACTGTTAAAATTCTTCAGAAACGTCACTTTTGAAGTGTTTTCTTGTACTTTTAAGCCACTCAGATACCCTACGGGCTCGGAAAGTGCAACGAAACCATCAAATTTTAACTAGAAACTGTATTTTTGTCGATTTTTATTGTATTTGAACTATATTTCAACGTTTTTTGATGGTTCTGAGCCACCAAACACACTTAAAGCATGCAGAATCAACTCAGAATAGGAAAAGGAGACGTTTAGGTCAATTTTATGCATTCTGGCGTTCGTAGATACAAGAAAACTGTTAAAATTCTTCAGAAACGTCACTTTTGAAGTGTTTTCTTGTACTTTTAAGCCACTCAGATACCCTACGGGCTCGGAAAGTGCAACGAAACCATCAAATTTTAGCTAGAAACTGTATTTTTGTCGATTTTTATTGAATTTGAACTATATTTCAACGTTTTTTGATGGTTCTGAGCCACCAAACACACTTAAAGCATGCAGAATCGACTCAGAATAGGAAAAGGAGACGTTTAGGTCAATTTTATGCATTCTGGCGTTCGTAGATACAAGAAAACTGTTAAAATTCTTCAAAAACGTCACTTTTGAAGTGTTTTCTTGTACTTTTAAGCCACTCAGATACCCTACGGGCTCGGAAAGTGCAACGAAACCATCAAATTTTAACTAGAAACTGTATTTTTGTCGATTTTTATTGAATTTGAACTATATTTCAACTTTTTTTGATGGTTCTGAGCCACCAAACACACTTAAAGCATGCAGAATCGACTCAGAATAGGAAAAGGAGACGTTTTGGTCAATTTTATGCATTCTGGCGTTCGTAGATACAAGAAAACTGTTAAAATTCTTCAGAAACGTCATTTTTGAAGTGTTTTCTTGTACTTTTAAGCCACTCAGATACCCTACGGGCTCGGAAAGTGCAACGAAACCATCAAATTTTAGCTAGAAACTGTATTTTTGTCGATTTTTATTGAATTTGAACTATATTTCAACGTTTTTTGATGGTTCTGAGCCACCAAACACACTTAAAGCATGCAGAATCGACTCAGAATAGGAAAAGGAGACGTTTAGGTCAATTTTATGCATTCTGGCGTTCGTAGATACAAGAAAACTGTTAAAATTCTTCAGAAACGTCACTTTTGAAGTGTTTTCTTGTACTTTTAAGCCACTCAGATACCCTACGGGCTCGGAAAGTGCAACGAAACCATCAAATTTTAGCTAGAAACTGTATTTTTGTCGATTTTTATTGAATTTGAACTATATTTCAACGTTTTTTGATGGTTCTGAGCCACCAAACACACTTAAAGCATGCAGAATCGACTCAGAATAGGAAAAGGAGACGTTTAGGTCAATTTTATGCATTCTGGCTTTCGTAGATACAAGAAAACTGTTAAAATTCTTCAGAAACGTCACTTTTGAAGTGTTTTCTTGTACTTTTAAGCCACTCAGATACCCTACGGGCTCGGAAAGTGCAACGAAACCATCAAATTTTAGCTAGAAGCTGTATTTTTGTCGATTTTTATTGAATTTGAATTATATTTCAACGTTTTTTGATGGTTCTGAGCCACCAAACACACTTAAAGCATGCAGAATCGACTCAGAATAGGAAAAGGAGACGTTTAGGTCAATTTTATGCATTCTGGCGTTCGTAGATACAAGAAAACTGTTAAAATTCTTCAGAAACGTCACTTTTGAAGTGTTTTCTTGTATTTTTAAGCCACTCAGATACCCTACGGGCTCGGAAAGTGCAACGAAACCATCAAATTTTAACTAGAAACTGTATTTTTGTCGATCTTTATTGAATTTGAACTATATTTCAACGTTTTTTGATGGTTCTGAGCCACCAAACACACTTAAAGCATGCAGAATCGACTCAGAATAGGAAAAGGAGACGTTTAGGTCAATTTTATGCATTCTGGCGTTCGTAGATACAAGAAAACTGTTAAAATTCTTCAGAAACGTCACTTTTGAAGTGTTTTCTTGTACTTTTAAGCCACTCAGATACCCTACGGGCTCGGAAAGTGCAACGAAACCATCAAATTTTAACTAGAAACTGTATTTTTGTCGATTTTTATTGAATTTGAACTATATTTCAACGGTTTTTGATGGTTCTGAGCCACCAAACACACTTAAAGCATGCAGAATCGACTCAGAATAGGAAAAGGAGACGTTTAGGTCAATGTTATGCATTCTGGCGTTCGTAGATACAAGAAAACTGTTAAAATTCTTTAGAAACGTCACTTTTGAAGTGTTTTCTTGTACTTTTAAGCCACTCAGATACCCTACGGGCTCGGAAAGTGCAACGAAACCATCAAATTTTAACTAGAAACTGTATTTTTGTCGATTTTTATTGAATTTGAACTATATTTCAACGTTTTTTGATGGTTCTGAGCCACCAAACACACTTAAAGCATGCAGAATCGACTCAGAATAGAAAAAGGAGACGTTTAGGTCAATTTTATGCATTCTGGCGTTCGTAGATACAAGAAAACTGTTAAAATTCTTCAGAAACGTCACTTTTGAAGTGTTTTCTTGTAATTTTAAGCCACTCAGATACCCTACGGGCTCGGAAAGTGCAACGAAACCATCAAATTTTAACTAGAAACTGTATTTTTGTCGATTTTTATTGAATTTGAACTATATTTCAACGTTTTTTGATGGTTCTGAGCCACCAAACACACTTAAAGCATGCAGAATCGACTCAGAATAGGAAAAGGAGACGTTTAGGTCAATTTTATGCATTCTGGCGTTCGTAGATACAAGAAAACTGTTAAAATTCTTCAGAAACGTCACTTTTGAAGTGTTTTCTTGTACTTTTAAGCCACTCAGATACCCTACGGGCTCGGAAAGTGCAACCAAACCATCAAATTTTAGCTAGAAACTGTATTTTTGTCGATTTTTATTGAACTTGAACTATATTTCAACGTTTTTTGATGGTTCTGAGCCACCAAACACACTTAAAGCATGCAGAATCGACTCAGAATAGGAAAAGGAGACGTTTAGGTCAATTTTATGCATTCTGGCGTTCGTAGATACAAGAAAACTGTTAAAATTCTTCAGAAACGTCACTTTTGAAGTGTTTTCTTGTACTTTTAAGCCACTCAGATACCCTACGGGCTCGGAAAGTGCAACGAAACCATCAAATTTTAGCTAGAAACTGTATTTTTGTCGATTTTTATTGAATTTGAACTATATTTCAACGTTTTTTGATGGTTCTGAGCCACCAAACACACTTAAAGCATGCAGAATCGACTCAGAATAGGAAAAGGAGACGTTTAGGTCAATTTTATGCATTCTGGCGTTCGTAGATACAAGAAAACTGTTAAAATTCTTCAGAAACGTCACTTTTGAAGTGTTTTCTTGTACTTTTAAGCCACTCAGATACCCTACGGGCTCGGAAAGTGCAACGAAACCATCAAATTTTAGCTAGAAACTGTATTTTTGTCGATTTTTATTGAATTTGAACTATATTTCAACGTTTTTTGATGGTTCTGAGCCACCAAACACACTTAAAGCATGCAGAATCGACTCAGAATAGGAAAAGGAGACGTTTAGGTCAATTTTATGCATTCTGGCTTTCGTAGATACAAGAAAACTGTTAAAATTCTTCAGAAACGTCACTTTTGAAGTGTTTTCTTGTACTTTTAAGCCACTCAGATACCCTACGGGCTCGGAAAGTGCAACGAAACCATCAAATTTTAGCTAGAAGCTGTATTTTTGTCGATTTTTATTGAATTTGAATTATATTTCAACGTTTTTTGATGGTTCTGAGCCACCAAACACACTTAAAGCATGCAGAATCGACTCAGAATAGGAAAAGGAGACGTTTAGGTCAATTTTATGCATTCTGGCGTTCGTAGATACAAGAAAACTGTTAAAATTCTTCAGAAACGTCACTTTTGAAGTGTTTTCTTGTATTTTTAAGCCACTCAGATACCCTACGGGCTCGGAAAGTGCAACGAAACCATCAAATTTTAACTAGAAACTGTATTTTTGTCGATCTTTATTGAATTTGAACTATATTTCAACGTTTTTTGATGGTTCTGAGCCACCAAACACACTTAAAGCATGCAGAATCGACTCAGAATAGGAAAAGGAGACGTTTAGGTCAATTTTATGCATTCTGGCGTTCGTAGATACAAGAAAACTGTTAAAATTCTTCAGAAACGTCACTTTTGAAGTGTTTTCTTGTACTTTTAAGCCACTCAGATACCCTACGGGCTCGGAAAGTGCAACGAAACCATCAAATTTTAACTAGAAACTGTATTTTTGTCGATTTTTATTGAATTTGAACTATATTTCAACGGTTTTTGATGGTTCTGAGCCACCAAACACACTTAAAGCATGCAGAATCGACTCAGAATAGGAAAAGGAGACGTTTAGGTCAATTTTATGCATTCTGGCGTTCGTAGATACAAGAAAACTGTTAAAATTCTTTAGAAACGTCACTTTTGAAGTGTTTTCTTGTACTTTTAAGCCACTCAGATACCCTACGGGCTCGGAAAGTGCAACGAAACCATCAAATTTTAACTAGAAACTGTATTTTTGTCGATTTTTATTGAATTTGAACTATATTTCAACGTTTTTTGATGGTTCTGAGCCACCAAACACACTTAAAGCATGCAGAATCGACTCAGAATAGAAAAAGGAGACGTTTAGGTCAATTTTATGCATTCTGGCGTTCGTAGATACAAGAAAACTGTTAAAATTCTTCAGAAACGTCACTTTTGAAGTGTTTTCTTGTAATTTTAAGCCACTCAGATACCCTACGGGCTCGGAAAGTGCAACGAAACCATCAAATTTTAACTAGAAACTGTATTTTTGTCGATTTTTATTGAATTTGAACTATATTTCAACGTTTTTTGATGGTTCTGAGCCACCAAACACACTTAAAGCATGCAGAATCGACTCAGAATAGGAAAAGGAGACGTTTAGGTCAATTTTATGCATTCTGGCGTTCGTAGATACAAGAAAACTGTTAAAATTCTTCAGAAACGTCACTTTTGAAGTGTTTTCTTGTACTTTTAAGCCACTCAGATACCCTACGGGCTCGGAAAGTGCAACCAAACCATCAAATTTTAGCTAGAAACTGTATTTTTGTCGATTTTTATTGAACTTGAACTATATTTCAACGTTTTTTGATGGTTCTGAGCCACCAAACACACTTAAAGCATGCAGAATCGACTCAGAATAGGAAAAGGAGACGTTTAGGTCAATTTTATGCATTCTGGCGTTCGTAGATACAAGAAAACTGTTAAAATTCTTCAGAAACGTCACTTTTGAAGTGTTTTCTTGTACTTTTAAGCCACTCAGATACCCTACGGGCTCGGAAAGTGCAACGAAACCATCAAATTTTAACTAGAAACTGTATTTTTGTCGATTTTTATTGAATTTGAACTATATTTCAACGTTTTTTGATGGTTCTGAGCCACCAAACACACTTAAAGCATGCAGAATCGACTCAGAATAGGAAAAGGAGACGTTTAGGTCAATTTTATGCATTCTGGCGTTCGTAGATACAAGAAAACTGTTAAAATTCTTCAGAAACGTCACTTTTGAAGTGTTTTCTTGTACTTTTAAGCCACTCAGATACCCTACGGGCTCGGAAAGTGCAACGAAACCATCAAATTTTAGCTAGAAACTGTATTTTTGTCGATTTTTATTGAATTTGAACTATATTTCAACGTTTTTTGATGGTTCTGAGCCACCAAACACACTTAAAGCATGCAGAATCGACTCAGAATAGGAAAAGGAGATGTTTAGGTCAATTTTATGCATTCTGGCGTTCGTAGATACAAGAAAACTGTTAAAATTCTTCAGAAACGTCACTTTTGAAGTGTTTTCTTGTACTTTTAAGCCACTCAGATACCCTACGGGCTAGGAAAGTGCAACGAAACCATCAAATTTTAACTAGAAACTGTATTTTTGTCGATTTTTATTGAATTTGAACTATATTTCAACGTTTTTTGATGGTTCTGAGCCACCAAACACACTTAAAGCATGCAGAATCGACTCAGAATAGGAAAAGGAGACGTTTAGGTCAATTTTATGCATTCTGGCGTTCGTAGATACAAGAAAACTGTTAAAATTCTTCAGAAACGTCACTTTTGAAGTGTTTTCTTGTACTTTTAAGCCACTCAGATACCCTACGGGCTCGGAAAGTGCAACGAAACCATCAAATTTTAACTAGAAACTGTATTTTTGTCGATTTTTATTGAATTTGAACTATATTTCAACGTTTTTTGATGGTTCTGAGCCACCAAACACACTTAAAGCATGCAGAATCGACTCAGAATAGGAAAAGGAGACGTTTAGGTCAATTTTATGCATTCTGGCGTTCGTAGATACAAGAAAACTGTTAAAATTCTTCAGAAACGTCACTTTTGAAGTGTTTTCTTGTACTTTTAAGCCACTCAGATACCCTACGGGCTCGGAAAGTGCAACGAAACCATCAAATTTTAGCTAGAAACTGTATTTTTGTCGATTTGTATTGAATTTGAACTATATTTCAACGTTTTTTGATGGTTCTGAGCCACCAAACACACTTAAAGCATGCAGAATCGACTCAGAATAGGAAAAGGAGACGTTTAGGTCAATTTTATGCATTCTGGCGTTCGTAGATACAAGAAAACTGTTAAAATTCTTCAGAAACGTCACTTTTGAAGTGTTTTCTTGTACTTTTAAGCCACTCAGATACCCTACGGGCTCGGAAAGTGCAACGAAACCATCAAATTTTAGCTAGAAACTGTATTTTTGTCGATTTTTATTGAATTTGAACTAAATTTCAACGTTTTTTGATGGTTCTGAGCCACCAAACACACTTAAAGCATGCAGAATCGACTCAGAATAGGAAAAGGAGACGTTTAGGTCAATTTTATGCATTCTGGCGTTCGTAGATACAAGAAAACTGTTAAAATTCTTCAGAAACGTCACTTTTGAAGTGTTTTCTTGTACTTTTAAGCCACTCAGATACCCTACGGGCTCGGAAAGTGCAACGAAACCATCAAATTTTAGCTAGAAACTGTATTTTTGTCGATTTTTATTGAATTTGAACTATATTTCAACGTTTTTTGATGGTTCTGAGCCACCAAACACACTTAAAGCATGCAGAATCGACTCAGAATAGGAAAAGGAGACGTTTAGGTCAATTTTATGCTTTCTGGCGTTCGTAGATACAAGAAAACTGTTAAAATTCTTCAGAAACGTCACTTTTGAAGTGTTTTCTTGTACTTTTAAGCCACTCAGATACCCTACGGGCTCGGAAAGTGCAACGAAACCATCAAATTTTAGCTAGAAACTGTATTTTTGTCGATTTTTATTGAATTTGAACTATATTTCAACGTTTTTTGATGGTTCTGAGCCACCAAACACACTTAAAGCATGCAGAATCGACTCAGAATAGGAAAAGGAGACATTTAGGTCAATTTTATGCATTCTGGCGTTCGTAGATACAAGAAAACTTTAAAATTCTTCAGAAACGTCACTTTTGAAGTGTTTTCTTGTACTTTTAAGCCACTCAGATACCCTACGGGCTCGGAAAGTGCAACGAAACCATCAAATTTTAGCTAGAAACTGTATTTTTGTCGATTTTTATTGAATTTGAACTATATTTCAACGTTTTTTGATGGTTCTGAGCCACCAAACACACTTAAAGCATGCAGAATCGACTCAGAATAGGAAAAGGAGACGTTTAGGTCAATTTTATGCATTCTGGCGTTCGTAGATACAAGAAAACTGTTAAAATTCTTCAGAAACGTCACTTTTGAAGTGTTTTCTTGTACTTTTAAGCCACTCAGATACCCTACGGGCTCGGAAAGTGCAACGAAACCATCAAATTTTAGCTAGAAACTGTATTTTTGTCGATTTTTATTGAATTTGAACTATATTTCAACGTTTTTTGATGGTTCTGAGCCACCAAACACACTTAAAGCATGCAGAATCGACTCAGAATAGGAAAAGGAGACGTTTAGGTCAATTTTATGCATTCTGGCGTTCGTAGATACAAGAAAACTGTTAAAATTCTTCAGAAACGTCACTTTTGAAGTGTTTTCTTGTACTTTTAAGCCACTCAGATACCCTACGGGCTCGGAAAGTGCAACGAAACCATCAAATTTTAGCTAGAAACTGTATTTTTGTCGATTTTTATTGAATTTGAACTATATTTCAACGTTTTTTGATGGTTCTGAGCCACCAAACACACTTAAAGCATGCAGAATCGACTCAGAATAGGAAAAGGAGACGTTTAGGTCAATTTTATGCATTCTGGCGTTCGTAGATACAAGAAAACTGTTAAAATTCTTCAGAAACGTCACTTTTGAAGTGTTTTCTTGTACTTTTAAGCCACTCAGATACCCTACGGGCTCGGAAAGTGCAACGAAACCATCAAATTTTAGCTAGAAACTGTATTTTTGTCGATTTTTATTGAATTTGAACTATATTTCAACGTTTTTTGATGGTTCTGAGCCACCAAACACACTTAAAGCATGCAGAATCGACTCAGAATAGGAAAAGGAGACGTTTAGGTCAATTTTATGCATTCTGGCGTTCGTAGATACAAGAAAACTGTTAAAATTCTTCAGAAACGTCACTTTTGAAGTGTTTTCTTGTACTTTTAAGCCACTCAGATACCCTACGGGCTCGGAAAGTGCAACGAAACCATCAAATTTTAGCTAGAAACTGTATTTTTGTCGATTTTTATTGAATTTGAACTATATTTCAACGTTTTTTGATGGTTCTGAGCCACCAAACACACTTAAAGCATGCAGAATCGACTCAGAATAGGAAAAGGAGACGTTTAGGTCAATTTTATGCATTCTGGCGTTCGTAGATACAAGAAAACTGTTAAAATTCTTCAGAAACGTCACTTTTGAAGTGTTTTCTTGTACTTTTAAGCCACTCAGATACCCTACGGGCTCGGAAAGTGCAACGAAACCATCAAATTTTAGCTAGAAACTGTATTTTTGTCGATTTTTATTGAATTT
The DNA here is from genome assembly GCF_036711695.1 of Zophobas morio. Classification (NCBI taxonomy): domain Eukaryota; kingdom Metazoa; phylum Arthropoda; class Insecta; order Coleoptera; family Tenebrionidae; genus Zophobas; species Zophobas morio. Next base: position 68,792 of record NW_026973021.1, on the reverse strand, counting down.
GAACTATATTTCAACGTTTTTTGATGGTTCGGAGCCACCAAACACACTTAAAGCATGCAGAATCGACTCAGAATAGGAAAAGGAGACGTTTAGGTCAATTTTATGCATTCTGGCGTTCGTAGATACAAGAAAACTGTTAAAATTCTTCAGAAACGTCACTTTTGAAGTGTTTTCTTGTACTTTTAAGCCACTCAGATACCCTACGGGCTCGGAAAGTGCAACGAAACCATCAAATTTTAGCTAGAAACTGTATTTTTGTCGATTTTTATTGAATTTGAACTACACTGCGTTTCAAATAAAATGCACCACCTAGAAGGAGTAGACGTAGAATGTTGAAATTTGGTGGAGAAGACTGTTGCATATAGACAAACATTTGATTAAAATTTGAAAGAAAAACTACAACTTGTTTAGATAATATACCGAGTGTTATTCGATTTTTATTAATTTTTTGATTATGTTTTAAAGACACTTGAGTAAGATTCTTTTGCAATTTTACTTGACATTTGTCATTATTGTGCTTGCAAAAATGCTACGAGTTCGCACACGAGGTAATTTTCAACAGATAACACCTATTGAAAGAGGACGAATTATTGGGATGCATGAGGCTAGTTTACCATTTCGGGAAATCACCAGAATACTAAGCCCAACGCATTCTACGATATTAAGAACAAGTCGAGAATGGAACAACGAAGAGCTACAAATGGGTCGCAGGGGTACCGACCGTTTCAGAGTAACCCAAGAACGCGAAGATCATTTGCTAAGAAGAAGTGTTATTCAATACCCTTGGTAACCATAACGATCAGTCGGGATGGACTGGATGACAGCAATTGGGCACAGAAACCGAGAAGTACCATCCAGCGCCAAATTCGTTCCTTTGGCTTGAGATCTTATCGTCCAAACTGCAAACTTCCCTTACCACAAGAACACAAAACTACCAGGCTTCACTGGTACCAAGACAGGCAGCAATGGCTGTAATAGTGGAATGTCATAATGTTTAGGAACAAGTCTAGGTCTTGTTTGTGGCACTCTGATGGACGCATACGTGTTCGAAGGCCTTGAGGCGAAAGGTAAAATCTGGAATTTGTACAGAGATGTCATATCGGTCTAACACCTGGAGTAATGATATGGGATGGTATACACATGTGTTGAAGTACCCCCTTAGTGTTCATTCCAGGCACGCTAAATGCCCGGCGTTACATCGTTAACGTGTTAAATCAATTTCTTTTTATTTACCTCTAGAACCGTCGAAGAACATCTTTTGAACAAGATAATGCGTGGCCTCATGTGGCCATATTAACTTAAAGAGTGTTTGACGAAAATAACGTCAACTTCTTACCCTGGCCTGCCCGATCACCAGATTTATCAACAATCGAAAATGTTTAGGATTTAATGCATAGAAGGCTGCGCAATTTACCACATCCTCCAAAGACTTTGGAAGAATGTCTACAACAAATTCAAAATGCCTGGAATGAGATACTCCAGCAGGCAATAGATCATCTCATTTTAAGCATGTCTAGAAGAATACAGTCTTGTATTCATGCACGTGGAATTTTAACACATTATTAACATTTCTTGTGTTAGACATTTTATTTTTTCTTTGAAATTTTAATCAAATGTTTGCCTACGTGCAATAGTCTTCTCCACCAAATTTCAACATTCTACGCCTACTCCTTCTAGGTGGTGCATTTTATTTGAAACGCAGTGTATATTTCAACGTTTTTTGATAGTTCTGAGCCACCAAACACACTTAAAGCATACAGAATCGACTCAGAATAGGAAAAGGAGACGTTTAGGTCAATTTTATGCATTCTGGCGTTCGTAGATACAAGAAAACTGTTAAAATTCTTCAGAAACGTCACTTTTGAAGTGTTTTCTTGTACTTTTAAGCCACTCAGATACCCTACGGGCTCGGAAAGTGCAACGAAACCATCAAATTTTAGCTAGAAACTGTATTTTTGTCGATTTTTATTGAATTTGAACTATATTTCAACGTTTTTTGATGGTTCTGAGCCACCAAACACACTTAAAGCATGCAGAATCGACTCAGAATAGGAAAAGGAGACGTTTAGGTCAATTTTATGCATTCTGGCGTTCGTAGATACAAGAAAACTGTTAAAATTCTTCAGAAACGTCACTTTTGAAGTGTTTTCTTGTACTTTTAAGCCACTCAGATACCCTACGGGCTCGGAAAGTGCAACGAAACCATCAAATTTTAGCTAGAAACTGTATTTTTGTCGATTTTTATTGAATTTGAACTATATTTCAACGTTTTTTGATGGTTCTGAGCCACCAAACACACTTAAAGCATGCAGAATCGACTCAGAATAGGAAAAGGAGACGTTTAGGTCAATTTTATGCATTCTGGCGTTCGTAGATACAAGAAAACTGTTAAAATTCTTCAGAAACGTCACTTTTGAAGTGTTTTCTTGTACTTTTAAGCCACTCAGATACCCTACGGGCTCGGAAAGTGCAACGAAACCATCAAATTTTAGCTAGAAACTGTATTTTTGTCGATTTTTATTGAATTTGAACTATATTTCAACGTTTTTTGATGGTTCTGAGCCACCAAACACACTTAAAGCATGCAGAATCGACTCAGAATAGGAAAAGGAGACGTTTAGGTCAATTTTATGCATTCTGGCGTTCGTAGATACAAGAAAACTGTTAAAATTCTTCAGAAACGTCACTTTTGAAGTGTTTTCTTGTACTTTTAAGCCACTCAGATACCCTACGGGCTCGGAAAGTGCAACGAAACCATCAAATTTTAGCTAGAAACTGTATTTTTGTCGATTTTTATTGAATTTGAACTATATTTCAACGTTTTTTGATAGTTCTGAGCCACCAAACACACTTAAAGCATACAGAATCGACTCAGAATAGGAAAAGGAGACGTTTAGGTCAATTTTATGCATTCTGGCGTTCGTAGATACAAGAAAACTGTTAAAATTCTTCAGAAACGTCACTTTTGAAGTGTTTTCTTGTACTTTTAAGCCACTCAGATACCCTACGGGCTCGGAAAGTGCAACGAAACCATCAAATTTTAGCTAGAAACTGTATTTTTGTCGATTTTTATTGAATTTGAACTATATTTCAACGTTTTTTGATGGTTCTGAGCCACCAAACACACTTTAAGCATGCAGAATCGACTCAGAATAGGAAAAGGAGACGTTTAGGTCAATTTTATGCATTCTGGCGTTCGTAGATACAAGAAAACTGTTAAAATTCTTCAGAAACGTCACTTTTGAAGTGTTTTCTTGTACTTTTAAGCCACTCAGATACCCTACGGGCTTCGAAAGTGCAACGAAACCATCAAATTTTAGCTAGAAACTGTATTTTTGTCGATTTTTATTGAATTTGAACTATATTTCAACGTTTTTTGATGGTTCTGAGCCACCAAACACACTTAAAGCATGCAGAATCGACTCAGAATAGGAAAAGGAGACGTTTAGGTCAATTTTATGCATTCTGGCGTTCGTAGATACAAGAAAACTGTTAAAATTCTTCAGAAACGTCACTTTTGAAGTGTTTTCTTGTACTTTTAAGCCACTCAGATACCCTACGGGCTCGGAAAGTGCAACAAAACCATCAAATTTTAGCTAGAAACTGTATTTTTGTCGATTTTTATTGAATTTGAACTATATTTCAACGTTTTTTGATGGTTCTGAGCCACCAAACACACTTAAAGCATGTAGAATCGACTCAGAATAGGAAAAGGAGACGTTTAGGTCAGTTTTATGCATTCTGGCGTTCGTAGATACAAGAAAACTGTTAAAATTCTTCAGAAACGTCAGTTTTGAAGTGTTTTCTTGTACTTTTAAGCCACTCAGATACCCTACGGGCTCGGAAAGTGCAACGAAACCATCAAATTTTAGCTAGAAACTGTATTTTTGTCGATTTTTATTGAATTTGAACTATATTTCAACGTTTTTTGATGGTTCTGAGCCACCAAACACACTTAAAGCATGCAGAATCGACTCAGAATAGGAAAGGGAGACGTTTAGGTCAATTTTATGCATTCTGGCGTTCGTAGATACAAGAAAACTGTTAAAATTCTTCAGAAACGTCACTTTTGAAGTGTTTTCTTGTACTTTTAAGCCACTCAGATACCCTACGGGCTTCGAAAGTGCAACGAAACCATCAAATTTTAGCTAGAAACTGTATTTTTGTCGATTTTTATTGAATTTGAACTATATTTCAACGTTTTTTGATGGTTCTGAGCCACCAAACACACTTAAAGCATGCAGAATCGACTCAGAATAGGAAAAGGAGACGTTTAGGTCAATTTTATGCATTCTGGCGTTCGTAGATACAAGAAAACTGTTAAAATTCTTCAGAAACGTCACTTTTGAAGTGTTTTCTTGTACTTTTAAGCCACTCAGATACCCTACGGGCTCGGAAAGTGCAACGAAACCATCAAATTTTAGCTAGAAACTGTATTTTTGTCGATTTTTATTGAATTTGAACTATATTTCAACGTTTTTTGATGGTTCTGAGCCACCAAACACACTTAAAGCATGTAGAATCGACTCAGAATAGGAAAAGGAGACGTTTAGGTCAGTTTTATGCATTCTGGCGTTCGTAGATACAAGAAAACTGTTAAAATTCTTCAGAAACGTCACTTTTGAAGTGTTTTCTTGTACTTTTAAGCCACTCAGATACCCTACGGGCTCGGAAAGTGCAACGAAACCATCAAATTTTAGCTAGAAACTGTATTTTTGTCGATTTTTATTGAATTTGAACTATATTTCAACGTTTTTTGATGGTTCTGAGCCACCAAACACACTTAAAGCATGCAGAATCGACTCAGAATAGGAAAGGGAGACGTTTAGGTCAATTTTATGCATTCTGGCGTTCGTAGATACAAGAAAACTGTTAAAATTCTTCAGAAACGTCACTTTTGAAGTGTTTTCTTATACTTTTAAGCCACTCAGATACCCTACGGGCTCGGAAAGTGCAACGAAACCATAAAATTTTAGCTAGAAACTGTATTTTTGTCGATTTTTATTGAATTTGAACTATATTTCAACGTTTTTTGATGGTTCTGAGCCACCAAACACACTTAAAGCATGCAGAATCGACTCAGAATAGGAAAAGGAGACGTTTAGGTCAATTTTATGCATTCTGGCGTTCGTAGATACAAGAAAACTGTTAAAATTCTTCAGAAACGTCACTTTTGAAGTGTTTTCTTGTACTTTTAAGCCACTCAGATACCCTACGGGCTCGGAAAGTGCAACGAAACCATCAAATTTTAGCTAGAAACTGTATTTTTGTCGATTTTTATTGAATTTGAACTATATTTCAACGTTTTTTGATGGTTCTGAGCCACCAAACACACTTAAAGCATGCAGAATCGACTCAGAATAGGAAAAGGAGACGTTTAGGTCGATTTTATGCATTCTGGCGTTCGTAGATACAAGAAAACTGTTAAAATTCTTCAGAAACGTCACTTTTGAAGTGTTTTCTTGTACTTTTAAGCCACTCAGATACCCTACGGGCTCGGAAAGTGCAACGAAACCATCAAATTTTAGCTAGAAACTGTATTTTTGTCGATTTTTATTGAATTTGAACTATATTTCAACGTTTTTTGATGGTTCTGAGCCACCAAACACACTTAAAACATGCAGAATCGACTCAGAATAGGAAAAGGAGACGTTTAGGTCAATTTTATGCATTCTGGCGTTCGTAGATACAAGAAAACAGTTAAAATTCTTCAGAAACGTCACTTTTGAAGTGTTTTCTTGTACTTTTAAGCCACTCGGATACCCTACGGGCTCGGAAACTGCAACGAAACCATCAAATTTTAGCTAGAAACTGTATTTTTGTCGATTTTTATTGAATTTGAACTATATTTCAACGTTTTTTGATGGTTCTGAGCCACCAAACACACTTAAAGCATGCAGAATCGACTCAGAATAGGAAATGGAAACGTTTAGGTCAATTTTATGCATTCTGGCGTTCGTAGATACAAGAAAACTGTTAAAATTCTTCAGAAACGTCACTTTTGAAGTGTTTTCTTGTACTTTTTAGCCACTCAGATACCCTACGGGCTCGGAAAGTGCAACGAAACCATCAAATTTTAGCTAGAAACTGTATTTTTGTCGATTTTTATTGAATTTGAACTATATTTCAACGTTTTTTGATGGTTCTGAGCCACCAAACACACTTAAAGCATGCAGAATCGACTCAGAATAGGAAAAGGAGACGTTTAGGTCAATTTTATGCATTCTGGCGTTCGTAGATACAAGAAAACTGTTAAAATTCTTCAGAAACGTCACTTTTGAAGTGTTTTCTTGTACTTTTAAGCCACTCAGATACCCTACGGGCTCGGAAAGTGCAACGAAACCATCAAATTTTAGCTAGAAACTGTATTTTTGTCGATTTTTATTGAATTTGAACTATATTTTAAAGTTTTTTGATGGTTCTGAGCCACCAAACACACTTAAAGCATGCAGAATCGACTCAGAATAGGAAAAGGAGACGTTTAGGTCAATTTTATGCATTCTGGCGTTCGTAGATACAAGAAAACAGTTAAAATTCTTCAGAAACGTCACTTTTGAAGTGTTTTCTTGTACTTTTAAGCCACTCAGATACCCTACGGGCTCGGAAACTGCAACGAAACCATCAAATTTTAGCTAGAAACTGTATTTTTGTCGATTTTTATTGAATTTGAACTATATTTCAACGTTTTTTGATGGTTCTGAGCCACCAAACACACTTAAAGCATGCAGAATCGACTCAGAATAGGAAATGGAAACGTTTAGGTCAATTTTATGCATTCTGGCGTTCGTAGATACAAGAAAACTGTTAAAATTCTTCAGAAACGTCACTTTTGAAGTGTTTTCTTGTACTTTTTAGCCACTCAGATACCCTACGGGCTCGGAAAGTGCAACGAAACCATCAAATTTTAGCTAGAAACTGTATTTTTGTCGATTTTTATTGAATTTGAACTATATTTCAACGTTTTTTGATGGTTCTGAGCCACCAAACACACTTAAAGCATGCAGAATCGACTCAGAATAGGAAAAGGAGACGTTTAGGTCAATTTTATGCATTCTGGCGTTCGTAGATACAAGAAAACTGTTAAAATTCTTCAGAAACGTCACTTTTGAAGTGTTTTCTTGTACTTTTAAGCCACTCAGATACCCTACGGGCTCGGAAAGTGCAACGAAACCATCAAATTTTAGCTAGAAACTGTATTTTTGTCGATTTTTATTGAATTTGAACTATATTTCAACGTTTTTTGATGGTTCTGAGCCACCAAACACACTTAAAGCATGCAGAATCGACTCAGAATAGGAAAAGGAGACGTTTAGGTCGATTTTATGCATTCTGGCGTTCGTAGATACAAGAAAACTGTTAAAATTCTTCAGAAACGTCACTTTTGAAGTGTTTTCTTGTACTTTTAAGCCACTCAGATACCCTACGGGCTCGGAAAGTGCAACGAAACCATCAAATTTTAGCTAGAAACTGTATTTTTGTCGATTTTTATTGAATTTGAACTATATTTCAACGTTTTTTGATGGTTCTGAGCCACCAAACACACTTAAAACATGCAGAATCGACTCAGAATAGGAAAAGGAGACGTTTAGGTCAATTTTATGCATTCTGGCGTTCGTAGATACAAGAAAACAGTTAAAATTCTTCAGAAACGTCACTTTTGAAGTGTTTTCTTGTACTTTTAAGCCACTCAGATACCCTACGGGCTCGGAAACTGCAACGAAACCATCAAATTTTAGCTAGAAACTGTATTTTTGTCGATTTTTATTGAATTTGAACTATATTTCAACGTTTTTTGATGGTTCTGAGCCACCAAACACACTTAAAGCATGCAGAATCGACTCAGAATAGGAAATGGAAACGTTTAGGTCAATTTTATGCATTCTGGCGTTCGTAGATACAAGAAAACTGTTAAAATTCTTCAGAAACGTCACTTTTGAAGTGTTTTCTTGTACTTTTTAGCCACTCAGATACCCTACGGGCTCGGAAAGTGCAACGAAACCATCAAATTTTAGCTAGAAACTGTATTTTTGTCGATTTTTATTGAATTTGAACTATATTTCAACGTTTTTTGATGGTTCTGAGCCACCAAACACACTTAAAGCATGCAGAATCGACTCAGAATAGGAAAAGGAGACGTTTAGGTCAATTTTATGCATTCTGGCGTTCGTAGATACAAGAAAACTGTTAAAATTCTTCAGAAACGTCACTTTTGAAGTGTTTTCTTGTACTTTTAAGCCACTCAGATACCCTACGGGCTCGGAAAGTGCAACGAAACCATCAAATTTTAGCTAGAAACTGTATTTTTGTCGATTTTTATTGAATTTGAACTATATTTTAAAGTTTTTTGATGGTTCTGAGCCACCAAACACACTTAAAGCATGCAGAATCGACTCAGAATAGGAAAAGGAGACGTTTAGGTCAATTTTATGCATTCTGGCGTTCGTAGATACAAGAAAACAGTTAAAATTCTTCAGAAACGTCACTTTTGAAGTGTTTTCTTGTACTTTTAAGCCACTCAGATACCCTACGGGCTCGGAAACTGCAACGAAACCATCAAATTTTAGCTAGAAACTGTATTTTTGTCGATTTTTATTGAATTTGAACTATATTTCAACGTTTTTTGATGGTTCTGAGCCACCAAACACACTTAAAGCATGCAGAATCGACTCAGAATAGGAAATGGAAACGTTTAGGTCAATTTTATGCATTCTGGCGTTCGTAGATACAAGAAAACTGTTAAAATTCTTCAGAAACGTCACTTTTGAAGTGTTTTCTTGTACTTTTTAGCCACTCAGATACCCTACGGGCTCGGAAAGTGCAACGAAACCATCAAATTTTAGCTAGAAACTGTATTTTTGTCGATTTTTATTGAATTTGAACTATATTTCAACGTTTTTTGATGGTTCTGAGCCACCAAACACACTTAAAGCATGCAGAATCGACTCAGAATAGGAAAAGGAGACGTTTAGGTCAATTTTATGCATTCTGGCGTTCGTAGATACAAGAAAACTGTTAAAATTCTTCAGAAACGTCACTTTTGAAGTGTTTTCTTGTACTTTTAAGCCACTCAGATACCCTACGGGCTCGGAAAGTGCAACGAAACCATCAAATTTTAGCTAGAAACTGTATTTTTGTCGATTTTTATTGAATTTGAACTATATTTTAAAGTTTTTTGATGGTTCTGAGCCACCAAACACACTTAAAGCATGCAGAATCGACTCAGAATAGGAAAAGGAGACGTTTAGGTCAATTTTATGCATTCTGGCGTTCGTAGATACAAGAAAACTGTTAAAATTCTTCAGAAACGTCACTTTTGAAGTGTTTTCTTGTACTTTTAAGCCACTCAGATACCCTACGGGCTCGGAAAGTGCAACGAAACCATCAAATTTTAGCTAGAAACTGTATTTTTGTCGATTTTTATTGAATTTGAACTATATTTTAAAGTTTTTTGATGGTTCTGAGCCACCAAACACACTTAAAGCATGCAGAATCGACTCAGAATAGGAAAAGGAGACGTTTAGGTCAATTTTATGCATTCTGGCGTTCGTAGATACAAGAAAACTGTTAAAATTCTTCAGAAACGTCACCTTTGAAGTGTTTTCTTGTACTTTTAAGCCACTCAGATACCCTACGGGCTCGGAAAGTGCAACGAAACCATCAAATTTTAGCTAGAAACTGTATTTTTGTCGATTTTTATTGAATTTGAACTATATTTCAACGTTTTTTGATGGTTCTGAGCCACCAAACACACTTAAAGCATGCAGAATCGACTCAGAATAGGAAAAGGAGACGTTTAGGTCAATTTTATGCATTCTGGCGTTCGTAGATACAAGAAAACTGTTAAAATTCTTCAGAAACGTCACTTTTGAAGTGTTTTCTTGTACTTTTAAGCCACTCAGATACCCTACGGGCTCGGAAAGTGCAACGAAACCATCAAATTTTAGCTAGAAACTGTATTTTTGTCGATTTTTATTGAATTTGAACTATATTTCAACGTTTTTTGATAGTTCTGAGCCACCAAACACACTTAAAGCATGCAGAATCGACTCAGAATAGGAAAAGGAGACGTTTAGGTCAATTTTATGCATTCTGGCGTTCGTAGATACAAGAAAACTGTTAAAATTCTTCAGAAACGTCACTTTTGAAGTGTTTTCTTGTACTTTTAAGCCACTCAGATACCCTACGGGCTCGGAAAGTGCAACGAAACCATCAAATTTTAGCTAGAAACTGTATTTTTGTCGATTTTTATTGAATTTGAAATATATTTCAACATTTTTTGATGGTTCTGAGCCACCAAACACACTTAAAGCATGCAGAATCGACTCAGAATAGGAAAAGGAGACGTTTAGGTCAATTTTATGCATTCTGGCGTTCGTAGATACAAGAAAACTGTTAAAATTCTTCAGAAACGTCACTTTTGAAGTGTTTTCTTGTACTTTTAAGCCACTCAGATACCCTACGGGCTCGGAAAGTGCAACGAAACCATAAAATTTTAGCTAGAAACTGTATTTTTGTCGATTTTTATTGAATTTGAACTATATTTCAACGTTTTTTGATGGTTCTGAGCCACCAAACACACTTAAAGCATGTAGAATCGACTCAGAATAGGAAAAGGAGACGTTTAGGTCAGTTTTATGCATTCTGGCGTTCGTAGATACAAGAAAACTGTTAAAATTCTTCAGAAACGTCACTTTTGAAGTGTTTTCTTGTACTTTTAAGCCACTCAGATACCCTACGGGCTCGGAAAGTGCAACGAAACCATCAAATTTTAGCTAGAAACTGTATTTTTGTCGATTTTTATTGAATTTGAACTATATTTCAACGTTTTTTGATGGTTCTGAACCACCAAACACACTTAAAGCATGCAGAATCGACTCAGAATAGGAAAAGGAGACGTTTAGGTCAATTTTATGCATTCTGGCGTTCGTAGATACAAGAAAACTGTTAAAATTCTTCAGAAACGTCACTTTTGAAGTGTTTTCTTGTACTTTTAAGCCACTCAGATACCCTACGGGCTCGGAAAGTGCAACGAAACCATCAAATTTTAGCTAGAAACTGTATTTTTGTCGATTTTTATTGAATTTGAACTATATTTCAACGTTTTTTGATGGTTCTGAGCCACCAAACACACTTAAAGCATGCAGAATCGACTCAGAATAGGAAAAGGAGACGTTTAGGTCAATTTTATGCATTCTGGCGTTCGTAGATACAAGAAAACTGTTAAAATTCTTCAGAAACGTCACTTTTGAAGTGTTTTCTTGTACTTTTAAGCCACTCAGATACCCTACGGGCTCGGAAAGTGCAACGAAACCATCAAATTTTAGCTAGAAACTGTATTTTTGTCGATTTTTATTGAATTTGAACTATATTTCAACGTTTTTTGATGGTTCTGAGCCACCAAACACACTTAAAGCATGCAGAATCGACTCAGAATAGGAAAAGGAGTCGTTTAGGTCAATTTTATGCATTCTGGCGTTCGTAGATACAAGAAAACTGTTAAAATTCTTCAGAAACGTCACTTTTGAAGTGTTTTCTTGTACTTTTAAGCCACTCAGATACCCTACGGGCTCGGAAAATGCAACGAAACCATCAAATTTTAGCTAGAAACTGTATTTTTGTCGATTTTTATTGAATTTGAACTATATTTCAACGTTTTTTGATGGTTCTGAGCCACCAAACACACTTAAAGCATGCAGAATCGACTCAGAATAGGAAAAGGAGACATTTAGGTCAATTTTATGCATTCTGGCGTTCGTAGATACAAGAAAACTGTTAAAATTCTTCAGAAACGTCACTTTTGAAGTGTTTTCTTGTACTTTTAAGCCACTCAGATACCCTACGGGCTCGGAAAGTGCAACGAAACCATCAAATTTTAGCTAGAAACTGTATTTTTGTCGATTTTTATTGAATTTGAACTATATTTCAACGTTTTTTGATGGTTCTGAGCCACCAAACACACTTAAAGCATGCAGAATCGACTCAGAATAGGAAAAGGAGACGTTTAGGTCAATTTTATGCATTCTGGCGTTCGTAGATACAAGAAAACTGTTAAAATTCTTCAGAAACGTCACTTTTGAAGTGTTTTCTTGTACTTTTAAGCCACTCAGATACCCTACGGGCTCGGAAAGTGCAACGAAACCATCAAATTTTAGCTAGAAACTGTATTTTTGTCGATTTTTTTTGAATTTGAACTATATTTCAACGTTTTTTGATGGTTCTGAGCCACCAAACACACTTAAAGCATGCAGAATCGACTCAGAATAGGAAAAGGAGACGTTTAGGTGAATTTTATGCATTCTGGCGTTCGTAGATACAAGAAAACTGTTAAAATTCTTCAGAAACGTCACTTTTGAAGTGTTTTCTTGGACTTTTAAGCCACTCAGATACCCTACGGGCTCGGAAAGTGCAACGAAACCATCAAATTTTAGCTAGAAACTGTATTTTTGTCGATTTTTATTGAATTTGAACTATATTTCAACGTTTTTTGATGGTTGTGAGCCACCAAACACACTTAAAGCATGCAGAATCGACTCAGAATAGGAAAAGGAGACGTTTAGGTCAATTTTATGCATTCTGGCGTTCGTAGATACAAGAAAACTGTTAAAATTCTTCAGAAACGTCACTTTTGAAGTGTTTTCTTGTACTTTTAAGCCACTCAGATACCCTACGGGCTCGGAAAGTGCAACGAAACCATCAAATTTTAGCTTGAAACTGTATTTTTGTCGATTTTTATTGAATTTGAACTATATTTCAACGTTTTTTGATGGTTCTGAGCCACCAAACACACTTAAAGCATGCAGAATCGACTCAGAATAGGAAAAGGAGACGTTTAGGTCAATTTTATGCATTCTGGCGTTCGTAGATACAAGGAAACTGTTAAAATTCTTCAGAAACGTCACTTTTGAAGTGTTTTCTTGTACTTTTAAACCACTCAGATACCCTACGGGCTCGGAAAGTGCAACGAAACCATCAAATTTTAGCTAGAAACTGTATTTTTGTCGATTTTTATTGAATTTGAACTATATTTCAACGTTTTTTGATGGTTCTGAGCCACCAAACACACTTAAAGCATGCAGAATCGACTCAGAATAGGAAGAGGAGACGTTTAGGTCAATTTTATGCATTCTGGCGTTCGTAGATACAAGAAAACTGTTAAAATTCTTCAGAAACGTCACTTTTGAAGTGTTTTCTTGTACTTTTAAGCCACTCAGATACCCTACGGGCTCGGAAAGTGCAACGAAACCATCAAATTTTAGCTAGAGACTGTATTTTTGTCGATTTTTATTGAATTTGAACTATATTTCAACGTTTTTTGATGGTTCTGAGCCACCAAACACACTTAAAGCATGCAGAATCGACTCAGAATAGGAAAAGGAGACGTTTAGGTCAATTTTATGCATTCTGGCGTTCGTAGATACAAGAAAACTGTTAAAATTCTTCAGAAACGTCACTTTTGAAGTATTTTCTTGTACTTTTAAGCCACTCAGATACCCTACGGGCTCGGAAAGTGCAACGAAACCATCAAATTTTAGCTAGAAACTGTATTTTTGTCGATTTTTATTGAATTTGAACTATATTTCAACGTTTTTTGATGGTTCTGAGCCACCAAACACACTTAAAGCATGCAGAATCGACTCAGAATAGGAAAAGGAGACGTTTAGGTCAATTTTATGCATTCTGGCGTTCGTAGATACAAGAAAACTGTTAAAATTCTTCAGAAACGTCACTTTTGAAGTGTTTTCTTGTACTTTTAAGCCACTCAGATACCCTACGGGCTCGGAAAGTGCAACGAAACCATCAAATTTTAGCTAGAAACTGTATTTTTGTCGATTTTTATTGAATTTGAACTATATTTCAACGTTTTTTGATGGTTCTGAGCCACCAAACACACTTAAAGCATGCAGAATCGACTCAGAATAGGAAAAGGAGACGTTTAGGTCAATTTTATGCATTCTGGCGTTCGTAGATACAAGAAAACTGTTAAAATTCTTCAGAAACGTCACTTTTGAAGTGTTTTCTTGTACTTTTAAGCCACTCAGATACCCTACGGGCTCGGAAAGTGCAACGAAACCATCAAATTTTAGCTAGAAACTGTATTTTTGTCGATTTTTATTGAATTTGAACTATATTTCAACGTTTTTTGATGGTTCTGAGCCACCAAACACACTTAAAGCATGCAGAATCGACTCAGAATAGGAAAAGGAGACGTTTAGGTCAATTTTATGCATTCTGGCGTTCGTAGATACAAGAAAACTGTTAAAATTCTTCAGAAACGTCACTTTTGAAGTGTTTTCTTGTACTTTTAAGCCACTCAGATACCCTACGGGCTCGGAAAGTGCAACGAAACCATCAAATTTTAGCTAGAAACTGTATTTTTGTCGATTTTTATTGAATTTGAACTATATTTCAACGTTTTTTGATGGTTCTGAGCCACCAAACACACTTAAAGCATGCAGAATCGACTCAGAATAGGAAAAGGAGACGTTTAGGTCAATTTTATGCATTCTGGCGTTCGTAGATACAAGAAATCTGTTAAAATTCTTCAGAAACGTCACTTTTGAAGTGTTTTCTTGTACTTTTAAGCCACTCAGATACCTTACGGGCTCGGAAAGTGCAACGAAACCATCAAATTTTAGCTAGAAACTGTATTTTTGTCGATTTTTATTGAATTTGAACTATATTTCAACGTTTTTTGATGGTTCTGAGCCACCAAACACACTTAAAGCATGCAGAATCGACTCAGAATAGGAAAAGGAGACGTTTAGGTCAATTTTATGCATTCTGGCGTTCGTAGATACAAGAAAACTGTTAAAATTCTTCAGAAACGTCACTTTTGAAGTGTTATCTTGTACTTTTAAGCCACTCAGATACCCAACGGGCTTGGAAAGTGCAACGAAACCATCAAATTTTAGCTAGAAACTGTATTTTTGTCGATTTTTATTGAATTTGAACTATATTTCAACGTTTTTTGATGGTTCTGAGCCACCAAACACACTTAAAGCATGCAGAATCGACTCAGAATAGGAAAAGGAGACGTTTAGGTCAATTTTATGCATTCTGGCGTTCGTAGATACAAGAAAACTGTTAAAATTCTTCAGAAACGTCACTTTTGAAGTGTTTTCTTGTACTTTTAAGCCACTCAGATACCCTACGGGCTCGGAAAGTGCAACGAAACCATCAAATTTTAGCTAGAAACTGTATTTTTGTCGATTTTTATTGAATTTGAACTATATTTCAACGTTTTTTGATGGTTCTGAGCCACCAAACACACTTAAAGCATGCAGAATCGACTCAGAATAGGAAAAGGAGACGTTTAGGTCAATTTTATGCATTCTGGCGTTCGTAGATACAAGAAAACTGTTAAAATTCTTCAGAAACGTCACTTTTGAAGTGTTTTCTTGTACTTTTAAGCCACTCAGATACCCTACGGGCTCGGAAAGTGCAACGAAACCATCAAACTTTTGCTAGAAACTGTATTTTTGTCGATTTTTATTGAATTTGAACTATATCTCAACGTTTTTTGATGGTTCTGAGCCACCAAACACACTTAAAGCATGCAGAATCGACTCAGAATAGGAAAAGGAGACGTTTAGGTCAATTTTATGCATTCTGGCGTTCGTAGATACAAGAAAACTGTTAAAATTCTTCAGAAACGTCACTTTTGAAGTGTTTTCTTGTACTTTTAAGCCACTCAGATACCCTACGGGCTCGGAAAGTGCAACGAAACCATCAAATTTTAGCTAGAAACTGTATTTTTGTCGATTTTTATTGAATTTGAACTATATTTCAACGTTTTTTGATGGTTCTGAGCCACCAAACACACTTAAAGCATGCAGAATCGACTCAGAATAGGAAAAGGAGACGTTTAGGTCAATTTTATGCATTCTGGCGTTCGTAGATACAAGAAAACTGTTAAAATTAGTAGTTATATAGTGGGGGTTCTAGACCAGGTCAAATGAGGTCAAACTGGTCCAGCTCCCCCATTACTTTTCATCGAGCGGTCATTGACCTTTCATTTGTTGTCGAGCTTGTCGGTGCACGTGGCTGACCTTGCCAGCTGGTCCAGCTCCCCCATTACTTTTCATCGGGCGATCATTGACCTAGTCGTTGCTCGACCTTGGTCGTTTATTGCCCTCGTTCATCTCGAGATCTATCCCCTCTTTTCGTTTAGGTCGGGGAGGGATCTCGGACGCAATCTCGCATCCCCACTTCCGTTTTATACTTGTATAAAAGTCGATGGATTCGTCTGTAGGAATTACGTTTATTGCCCTTGGTCATCTCGAGATCTATCCCCTCTTTTTTTTTAGGTCGGGTCGCTGCACGGGGCTGGCCTTGGCTGACTTGCCTTAGGACTTCACGTGCCTGACCTGTACGTTTTGGCAATGCCTTTTACTCGATCGACCTGACCCGTTTTTCCATAGTCAGGTTGGCCGAGCGGTCTAAGGCGTCAGATTTAAGCTCTGATTCTCGAAAGGGAGCGTGGGTTCGAATCCCACACCTGACAGTTTTTTTTTTCGTTCGTTATTTTGACGTTTTGTGTTGCGATTAAATAAAACACAGTTTAATATAGTATTATTTATTGAGGAAACCTTGAATACAACCAATTGTAAATACATTTAGCATTGTTTAAAGAACAGTAACATTTTTTATTATTAGCAATATGTTTATCACATGCTGGGATTTCTTTAGATAATTTCACAGAGTCTTCAATTGTTTCGAGGTTCACAATTTTGGGGCAGTCTTTTCCTAGCGTTTCCCTAAGGTAATTTTCTTTACATTTTCCTTTTACATATAAGATCTCCACTGCATATTCCTTGATGTATTTGAACAAAATTTCTTTTACAGATATCTGCTCCTTGAAGCCGTCATTAAATCTCAACATGTGATGATAACGTTCTAGATATCTAGCTTGTTTCTTCGTTCTTTCATCGATTTCTTTGAGTTGTTTTGTAGATTTGAATGTTTCGTGTATTGTGTTAATTCCATCGTAAATCGCAAGTTCTTTTACAATGAATTCAGGTAGACAAAAACCTTGTACGTCGACTACAACCAACTTCATCGTATCAATTATGTCAACTGACTGAGAGAAAAGCGACTATGTAATTTTTTTTTTATCAATCCAACTGTTGTGGGTGTTATTAAATCCTAACCATTTAACATAAAGTTGATTACCTTTCTTTTTTAAAACTTTTTCAACGAGATATACACCTGGATGCTTAACTTTCAATAGTTCCATTTCATAGAAACCACCTAAAATGTTTTCACCCTTTTCATCTTTCAAAAAATATGTGGTGGGATTAGTGAGATTAATTTTTCTTATTATGAAAATCTCATTTGACCAATTGGGTGTGTATCCCTTATCGAATATTCCGCGATACTTACTTATTCTTACGTTATCACCAACTTTAAATTTTGATTTATTGCTAACTATTTTAATCTGAGTATAAGCAGCTTTTAGAATAGCGTTTTCATTACTTTTGTTAACTTGTGACGGTTTCATTTTTATAGTACGATGATAAGAATTATTATATCGATGTACCACATTTGCCAATAAATCTAACCATTTATAATTTCCTTGCAAACTAAATTCTTTCCACATTAAATTTTTTAATGTGCGATTTACTCTTTCGACGATTGAGGCTTTTTTTAAACTGTAGACATTGTAATGATTAATTTTGTATTTTTTCATAAGATTTTGAAACTTTACGTTGTAGAATTCTTTTCCTTGATCTGTTTGTAAATTTTTGGGTAACCGTACGATTTTGGATAAAATTGTTTCCATTGCAGTGGCGATTTGTTGAGCATCTTTTGACTTTACAGGGACAGCCCACACGTATTTTGAGAAACAGTCAATAACAACAAGTATATATTTGTATCCTCTGTTTATCTTAGCATACGGTATCATTTCCACTAGATCTGCTTGTAATGTTTCATTAATACCTTTTATTATAACCTTGCGTCGTTTAAAATTAATTCTTACGGGTTTGTGCAATTCTGCAACAATATCTCTTTTAATGGGAGTTGGCTCATACACCTTCTTGCGTTTCATTTTTATCAGTCTTATGTATATAATGTGCTTTCTCGGCACTAACTAACGATTCTTCAAAATTAACAGGACATTTTATTATCATTTCTGCGAACAAATTTGGTACATTTTCTGTTTTATTTACAGCATATTTGAACGATATTCGATCACCGTTACGTAGTACAAATCCTTTCAATTCTTCTTTACTAAAAAATTTGTTATTTACATAAACATTTATTTCATTAATGGTAATATTCAATTTTGTAAGGGTTCCAATTTCTAAAGGAAACGTATAGTGCGTTTCTTTAGAATTTAATACATACGTGTTTTCCACGGTTTTATCGGATTCGAAGCGAAATATCAGATTATAGAACATATAGTTTGAAATAGTAATCATATCATTGTCGATAGAACCTGAAAGTTTAGCATGTTTTAACAAATGACGCCCGAATTTATCCAGAGTCATATTAAGCAATAATTTTAGCTTCGCGTAGTTCTTCTATTATAGAAACGATTTCGTTTTGATGACCCGAATGGCCTGCTGTCTGGGAAGCGACTAACAACTTCAGTCTTTCAACTAATTCATTTGGATCTTCCCAATACACATAATCAACTTTATTTGTGTTTACTTCTTTAAATAGTACTTGACCACCTTTCTTCGGTTTTTTATACTTCGTGAGAGTTGAGAATAATGGTCCTATAATATTTTTGTATTTCATCGAACTTGTACCCAATATTCGATCATTTTCATCGAAATTTCTTCGATATGCATTGGTTTTTTCTAAAATTTTTTTGTAAATTTCCTTGTCTTCCGTAGTAAAATGAACAGGCTTCTTTTTAAAAATAAGTTCATAAATTCCAGGAGTCCCTTTAAAGATTTCATTGTCTATTTTTATATCTGGACCTATAAATTGTACCTCCTTCGAACCAATATAAAATTTCTCTGAGAAAGTGTCATGTCTTACGCCTGTTCTGTGATCAAATTTACTTTCTGCATCGTGATGCATTTCGTCAATATATTTTCTGGGTAATTCATCAAAATCATTTAAATATTCGTTGTAAACGTCTGTATCAACGATGTTTTTAATATAATTTTTACTTAACTGAACAGATTTTTCAAGAACCTCATTGAAGTTATAATTATCATTGTCTTCCTCGGGAATGTATTGGAACACATTGTCCTGTGCATCTGTTTTATTTATTGATTCTTCGAAATCTTCCTGTGATAAAACATCATATTTTGAACTAATCGGACTCATTCGATCTTCTTTTTCATTTTTGATGGCATCGATTCTTTTCACAAGGTTAGCAACTTTTGTAGCAATTCTTTTTTGTCTTGGCGTGAAAATTTCTGCTTGCTTTGGTGTAGTAACAATAGTTTTTTTCTCACGAACAGGAGACAGAATTGTATTTTCTAACTTTCGCTTTGTAGGTGTACTGTGCTCAATGTTCGACACATTTTTTGTTTTCACATCTTGATTACTTTTTATTGGATTTTCACTCCGTCTCTCAATTAATGTTTCCAAATGTTTAGTGAGGGGTTCATACTTTTTCTCTTCATTTCGTTGAGTTGCTTTAATTAGTTCTAATTTTCTTTGTAAATCTTTTCTTTTCTTAATCAGTTTCCTTTTTAAATCAACCACATCTGATATTTTTGAATCCATGTCTCCTAAGGCTTCCGAAAATACAAATAAACTGAATCTATTTATTTGAATGATAGGCTTATATACCTATGCAAAATTTCACAAACATTCTATAAAAATACTTTATTCAATAGTACAGATGCACATGTTTTGTTTTGCAATGATCTCTTATATGATCTTTATAGTAGCAGTATATACATGGTAAGTTAGGAGTATCTGTTTCACCTCCACATTTTGGACATTTATATTTTACAGGAACTGACATGTTGAATGTTCAACATACTTCTATAGACTGAAATTATGAAAATGGATCAATAAAATTATCAAATCCTTTTCTAAACCGACCACTACGAATTTCGTTCTCTTTATCGACTACTAAAAAATCATAACTGTTTTGCCAGCAAAATGAACACATTTCTTTAAATTTATCAAATGAGATATCAGTGCCGATATGATCATCATAGATATGGCGCAAGTTTAAATTATCTTGCTTAAATAAAATGATAAAATTTGCGTTGTCTCTTATTAAATGCTTAGGAATACATGTGTAGGTTTGACATAAATAAAAACAATCTATATTTCTGTGTCGTCCCATGCTAAAATATTCTTTCATTAAATTTTGCTTGTCACATGCCACATCGTCAAAAATAAAGACAGAATTAGTTTTAGCTTTGTGCGGTGGTGGTATGTTGTTATTGTCGAAATTGCTGAAACTATAAAAATTTATACCTTTAATAGGTTTTAGAAGATTTTCCAAATATTGATATTTTGGTTGGAAAAGAGATTTAGAATACACATAGACATTTTCAAATCTTAAACCATTTGGATGTTCGATTAAACCTATCATAACATTAGTCTTTCCGCAGTTAGACGGTCCGACAATAATACATCTTACTGTAGATGGTAAAAGATCCCCATGTCTTTTATTCCCACTATTAATTTTGATATCGTTATTATTTATCGGCAATTTGAGGTTTTGAGGTGTCAAACGCATTTCGACATCTGATTAAGAAACTGACATGTGGGGGGGTATAAATACTAAATTTTTCTACGTTTCCGTTAGTAGTTTAGCTGATCCGAAAGTTTGAGTATAAATGAAGATTACGAAGCGAAAAAGGAACAGTCGTCGGATTGAGACCTACAGAAAGAGATATTGTGGACGTGGGATCGTAAATTCGGTTATTAATAAATTACCGTTTGAACTTCATATTCCCGGTTATAACTTTTGTGGACCAGGAACTAAATTAGAAAAACGATTAGCAAGAGGAGATAAAGGCCGGAATCAATTAGATGAAGCTTGCAAATTTCACGATATAGCTTATGGTGAACATAAAGATTTGGAAAATCGACATAAGGCCGATAAAGTTCTGTTAGATAAAGCGAAACTTAGACTACGTTCTTCGGACGCTTCTTTGGGCGAAAAAGCTGCTGCTTTAGGTGTTGCGGCTGCGATGAAAGCTAAAATAAAACTCGGTATGGGTTGTCGAGTCAAAAGACAAACTAGCAAACGTGGAAAAGTCTTGAATTTTAATGATTTAAGAAATTCCGCCAGACTTGCTTTAAAAAATAAGAAATTTAAGAATATGAACGATGCTGTAAAAGTGGCCATGAGAGCAGTAAAATCATCAAAAGGAAAAAAGAGAGTGAGACCTGTTCGTCACAGACGTATAATACCCATACCGAAAAGTGGTGGATTTTTACCTCTACTACCAATATTTGCCGCTTTAGGCGCTCTGGGATCTCTAGGTGGTGGCGCAGCAGCCATTGCAAAAGCTGTTAACGATGCTAAATCAGCTAAAGAACAGTTGAAAGAAAATCAACGACACAATCAGAAAATGGAGTCGATAGCTGTAGGAAAGTCAGGAAGTGGATTATATTTGAAACCATATAAAAGAGGATATGGTCTTTTTTTAGCTCCATCAAAATTTCAAAAGAACTCCCGATAAATATTCCAAAACATGCTCTCACCAACATCGACATTTACAAATATGTAAAGCGTTTGAAAATTCCCCGCTTCAGAGGAGTTTTTATGAAAAATTCACTTCCAAATAAAGTACGCCTTAATGAGTGTGGTATATTAAATTTAGACAATAAGGAAGGTCCTGGAACACATTGGACAGCTTATAAAAAAACTCGAAACGAAGTTATATACTTTGATAGTTATGGAGATTTGAGACCACCTCTTGAACTGATCAAATATTTACAAAGCAACGGTTTCTGTAATATAGTATATAATTATGAATCTTTACAGACTTTTAATAGTATTAATTGTGGACATTTGTGTTTAAGATTCCTATATAACTGCTACAAATAAAATTGTTTGAAATTCGAGCGTTTTAGTTGAACTGTTAGTGTCGTCGAAGTAAGTTGCACGATGTCCAACGTATTCTCATTGGATGGAAACAGTTCTGTACTTTCGAGCAGATACTATCCACCAATTATCTTGGAAGATTATAACTATGCTTTAGGATTAGAAAGTTTGGTTACTTGGAATTCTTTTCCAAATATCGATAGCAATAACAACAAATTTTATTTTTTTACACCAGACAAAAAAGAGCATTACATAGAAATTCCCGAGGGTTCTTACGAGATAGAAGACATTGAGTCGTATTTAAATAAAGAAATCAAAAACTATATGGAACATTATTTTCAATACGAAATTGACAAACACGGAAATAGAATAAAGAAATTTAAAATGTTAACACCAAGCTTAATAATTAGAGGAAATAATAATACTTTAAAATCGGAAGTTAAATGTACTCTTGATATAAATTTTTCAAGAAAGGATTCGTTAGGGAATTTATTGGGATTTAAGGATACCATTCTGAAAGCGCATAAAACTCATATATCAGATTTTCCAGCAAAAATTTTAAAGGTAAATGCTCTTTGCGTTTATTGCAATATAGTAACTGGTTCATACAAGAACGGAAGTCCCGTTCACGTTATCCATCAATTTTTTCCAACAGTACCACCCGGTTACAAAATAGTGGAACGACCATTAAATGTGATATATCTACCAATTAATACGAAACAAATAGATGAAATAATCGTTAAAATAACAGATCAAGAAGGTAATATTGTTAGTTTCAGAGGTGAAGAGGTAGGTGTACGGTTGCATCTTAAGAAGGTCACGTGATGGGTATTATATTTAATGAAAATCTAAAAAACCGAAATTCGGTATATATAAGTAGGGCAATGAAAAAGAGATCAGTCAGTCCTTTGAGAAGGGTCAAACGTTTAACTTTAGGCAATCGTAAATTTCTTGAATCTCTAGGATTAACGGTCTTGAAATAATATTTTTATTGAATATATAAATCAGCAATGAATTTTGAAATATTAAACGTAAGCGAAAAAGCTGCCTATGATCATTCAATTTATTATGGAGAAAGACATACACACCTACCTTATTCTAACAGTTCATTTAACTACGATGATGAAATAAGAATTCCTATTGAACATCAAGATTTATACACTTTTCCACATTTGAGTACATTGCATATAGAGGGTAAGGTTATTGTGAAGAATGAAATCGACGAAATTGTACAGAAACCAGAAATCAAATTTGTAAATAATGGCGTTCTTCTGATGTTTAATCAAATAAGATATGAAATTGCTGGAGTCGTTGTGGATAGTATTAGAAATCCTGGGTTAGCGTCTACCATGAAAGGATATGTAACGTATAACAGTAATGAAAGCGTAGCTCTAGAGAATGCTGGATGGTTTCCCAAAAAAGATTCGAATATAATTAAGGAAAATGGAACTTTTGAAGTTTCGATTCCATTAAAAATGATTTTTGGTTTTTGTGAAGATTTTAAAAAGACCATTTTGAATGTAAGACAGGAGCTTGTTTTGGTTCGTTCTAATACCGATGTGAATGCTTTAATTTCCTCAAATGATAAATACAAAATTAAAGTAGAACTTAGTAAAATATGCTGGAAAATGCATCACTTGTCCGTGTCCGATGCCGAAAGGATCGCATTAATCGATATTGTAAGAAGCAACAGGGAATTGGATATTATGTTTAGAAGTAAAGAATTACATGAATTTGCTCCACCAGTACAATCGATAACAAATACTTGGACTATTAAAACTTCCTTAGAAAAACCTCAGTACATACTTTTTGCATTACAGCAAGGAAGAAAAAACCAATTGAAGAAAAACTACAGTCAGTTTGATCATTGTAATCTGAGAGATGTAAAATTGTACCTTAATGATACCATGTATCCCTACGACAACCTGAATGTTGATTTCACAAATAATCGGTATGCAATTCTCTATGATATGTTTAAAGAATTCCAGACATCGTTCTTATCCAAACAAACCAGCGAACCATTATTCGATAAGGATGAATTTAAAGAAAAGACGCCTATAATAGTAATCGACTGTTCTAAACAAACGGAAGCTTTGAAGAGAGGCCCCGTTACAATCACTTTGTGGTTTGAGACGATCTCTGGTATTCCTGCAGACACTACAGCCTACTGTCTTATTCTTCACGACCGAATGGTAAAATACATCCCTGCACAAGATGTCGTCAGAGTGTTGTAAATAATTTAACCTGTTATTGTATTATTATTATGTTTGGGGGTAAATAAAACTACATATAACCCATTTCTGTGTGTTTTATTCATGGCTACCAGAAATTACATGTAAAGTTTTCTTATAATCATCTAACTTAATCGAGGGCCATTTTGTTGAATCCGGTCCCTCAGTCCATCCTAATGGTATTTCAGGATTGGCTTCTCCTTTGACAATGTTCTTTTTGATCCAGTTGAAAATTCTTCGGTGCTCCTGATTTTGAGAAGGTTGAAATGCGAAAGAATCGTAATTTATTATTTCTAAAGACTCATAGAAAGTACTGAGCGCTTTATGGTTTGCCAAATACGCAGCCCGACACATAAATTCATCCACGCACTGGTCGATCCTTCGATAATTTTTCCGGATATTCTCAACAGGATAGAATATATCTCCAAGATTCTGCCAGCGATTATCACTCAATAATTTATAAATAAAACATTTATACGTTAGAGTATTGTCCAAATAGTTGGTGGTCATCAAAAACTCCAAAGCAGCATAATTTAAATTTTCAATTTGGTCTCTTTCGCATACATGTAGAAATGCATCAATGTAACCATCGACACATTGCTTTCTTTGTAGCAGAATACAAATGTCAAGTGTATAAAAGTCACTTTCACTTTCGGCAATCCATTTAAACACTTCGTCCGGTACAATAAAATCTTTTTTATCGATGAGATGAAGGAATAAATTTAATTTCGTTCGATCACTCGCAGCGGCTTTAAGATATGTTTTGTACACATTTTCGGATGCACAAAATGCTTGTAAATCAACAAATTGTCTCAAGTCAGACATTGTTGTAATAATGAAATAACCAACATCGAATAAATCATCTGTGAAATTTAATTGCTTATATATGGCAATCCCCACTTTTTTTAACTTACGTGCGAAATATGATATCCCCAAGGTTTCGTATCCGTTGCAAATCTTGTGACAATCCTTTTATCATCATTTGGGCTGAGAACTACTTTTTCTTGTTTTACTGTGTAAACAGTATGATGTTTGGACTTGATGAGTCTTTGTGATTTTTCGTAACTTCGATTATTAAATAAACATTCTTTGTAATTTTCAAACGTTATTGTTTTAAGTGATGCTTTTGTACTACCTTTGGATTTTTTAACTAATTTTTTATTGAAATCGTCACTTGCAATTCTATATGCGTACATTTTAGATCTGAGACCCACAAATTCTAGCATAATCTTACCGTTATTTTCATCTTTCATTAAACCTGGTACTTTCTTATTTTTCAGTTCTATATCATAAATATTATATAAATCATAGTCAGAAGTATCAAATCGATGTGAGTCTTTCTTAATATATTTGTATATATCGTCTACGTGAAATTCATAAATTAGGCTGTCAGTGTCGGTATAAAGTAACTTAGCATTATTTTTAAATGTTTTTTTAATATAGTCATAATGAAATTCATAGAGAAAAGTTTTAGAAATATCTAAAATGCAAAAACCAACATAAATTGGTTTATTCAAAAATACTTCTAATTTACTCATTTCGATTATTGCTGAATCATCGTCAAATACAACAGAACTGTGAAAATTTGGTTTAGATATAAGAGAACGAACTCCCCATCTTCCCTCCCATTTACTAACCAATCGAATATCGCGATGTTTTCTTACATTTTCCATGCATTTACCATAAATAGCATTAATCATTAATTTAAAAAAATCTTTTTCAAAATCGTTCTTTGCTTGCTGCCTAAGTTTTGTATTTAAATCTATATATTCCTTTAACCACGCAGATTGTTTGAATTTCATAACACGATGTACACATTTTATTTTCATACCAAATTTTGTATACATTTTTAAATTCCGATAATGAATAATATAATTTTTCTTGGGATATAAAGTCACCAATAACTTCTTAAGTTTAGATCTTGAAATGGGCGGTATCATATGCTCTGGAGCTAATGGTAAATCACTATGAATTTCATGTAAATCTATTGGATAATCTAAATCGCATTCAATAATATAACCGATTGCTGAATTTTCTGGGGTATCTAAGATATCAGCTATATTGAAATTTTCTACAAACTCAAATTCTCCATACGGTAAGTATTGAGACATTGCCGCTCCGTAAAGGTTGTTAACATCAAAATACATTAAATAGGTACTATCTTTCGAAGGATCATATTCTTCTTTTGGCATGTATTTGTTATTGGCTTTACCATATCTATTGGAACACTGCGAAACTCCACCTCTAATACCTCTTTCTACAAATAGAACTTTATCTATATCCGTTAAAAGTTCTAGTTTAATTTCTGTTGTTTTTAACATAGCATCAAATGTTAGGCCCGGAGCAGTATAATAATGCAACGGATCAAGTTGATAAGTATTTAAACAAGTAGTTCGAAAAGCTTCAAATACATCGGCTAGAAGAAGCACATCAGTTTTTAAATATAAATCAGAATATTCTCCTAATGTATGAATATTAAAAGTATTCCATACATTGGTAGCATGGGAATAATCTTCATATTTAATATTTTCATCGGATAAGCGACTATAGAAATCCTCCTTTTCGGGCAACTTTGTTTCAAGTAGTTTCTCCCAGGAGTTTATATAATCGTAAGGAAAAACTCCCTTTCTGTTTAACAAATCAAATTCTTCCATATTATTACAATTTGCCAACGTAATAATTTTCTGAGAATTATCTAAATTGGAGGAAAGTTTGTCTAAACTATGTGGCATAAATCTGAAAGAATCAATAAACCGTAAACTAACTTTCGTGTCTTCGACAAATTTAGTAAACGAGATATATCTTTCTTTGTTAATGGGAAGTAACTTAATATCACCTTTTATTGAATTTGAAAGTTCTTTAATAAAAAAATGGGCATCATATCCGCTCATATTATGAAAGACCACGGGTATAACACAAATATCTTTATAATTTAAATTACAACTTTGATGGGCAGCGCCTCTATACATTCCAGTTAAATGACTATGATCGCGTACTTTTATGTTCTTTTCCGAAAATCCTTTTTTACATATATGACATATTTGGGAGGATTCAAACTGCTCACGTTCTTCCGTAGTTAATGTTTCCATAGAAATAACGTTCTGAAATTTATCGTTGCAAAAATGAGCCATTCGATGTAACTCCTGAACGAACCATTGAATGCAATTTTTACCTCGATACAAACGAAATTTAGAAAATGAATTATCATATGAGCAGTGAAAATAGTAAGCAATGCTGTGCGCAATATGTTTTTGATAAGTTTCGGTCTTATTCGTGGTGGACATATGCTGTTTGGTACAATCAAGAAGAATACTCTCGAGATCTGCATAAATAGTAAAAGGTACTTTTTCTTGATGTCTATAATTTTGAAAATACAAGTAATTTTCGTTTTCTGTTGGCAGTCTTATGGAATATTTATTAATACTCTGGCATGAAGTTTTATGTTTTTGGAGCAATTCCTCTGTGGTGAAATGGTTTAAGCATCTTTCGCATATATGAAATTTACATTTATGGAGGGAAAGTTGCGTAGCTAAAAGAGCTGACAAATTTTTGATCCATACGAAATGATAGAGCAATTGTTGATCTTCAAAGTTATCATTACTGTTATTAGTATTTTGTATTTGTCTTTCAGCGGGTAGCATAAGCAAATTAATTGCTTTATAAGAATTTGAAAATCTAGTGCTTAAACGACAAGGTAAAATTTTTTTCTTCTCGATGCAGTATAAATTAATGGCAAGATTGTTGAGTTCCTCAAATTTTTGAATGTCTTTAATTGTGATTGGAAAGTCTAAATTATCATATTTCAACACATTTTTGAAATGAGGATACGATGATTTTCGGTCTGAATGTTTATCGGTAGGAAATAAAGCCGAAACTATGGCCCAAAGAAAACAATATTCATCATTATTTTGTACATTAATTATTGCATGTTTTTTTTTTATAAAATCTGGTGTGGATACAAAAGTTGAATAGCCGAATTTAATTGGGTCGTATTTATTTATGTTAATTTTCAATCCTAAAATTTCATACAACGCCCAACCGGAATCCTTTTCTGCAAATTCCTCTAATTTTTTCATGATTTTATCAATGACGTTTTCTTCGTACCATTCCTTTAAATTTGTGTATTGATCAATGTGCTGATTTTTTGTTGAAAATGTTTTAATGTCTGTTTCACCAGAGTGCGGTTGAATAAAATTTGCCGAAAAAATTACATTTACCTTAAGCATTGAGTTTTTCCGTTCTTTTTTAATTCTAAACATAAAGCATTTAAAAGATTGTTGAAAAAACTGAAGAGGATCTTTAATGTGGTGGTTACTTATAAATCCTGTACGAATTCGTTGTTGAAAACAGGATTCGACATCCTGCCATGTTACATTAGTCACCGGTTTAAATTTGACTGTTTTAATATAGCCTTCACCAGTTTTTATAGATAATTGTTTTTTCTTATTTAAAAGCTTTAGGCGATAAAATTTCAAATACGCCAAACTTGTTTCTAAGGAATTTGCGTTTTCCAACATATTTTCTCGATGGATTTTACATTTGAGTGCTTTTCTAATTATTCTAATACTGGTATTGATATAAACTAAAAAATGTTTAGTTTCTTCGATTGTTTTGATTTTACTTATGTATTCATGAATTAGCTTAAGAGAGTTTTTACATATAGCCGTCACTGATTCTTGTGATTTCATTTTTTGTCGTGAAACTTGCTCACCACAGCAGAAAAAAAGAAACACTACTATTTCCCGTTGACTAGTTTCTTGTTTATATGAGAATTAATTTGCAAGTTACAACTTGCAAGTCGTAGTTGAAAACGTGGTCGTAAAAAATAAATTCAAGTCAGCGAAAAATGAAACATGAGGAAAGCAACTGAAGGAGGGAAAAAAGTAGGGGTGGGGATTAATATAGTGTATAAATTAAAGATCACACAAAAGAACAGATTAATAAGTGTTCTGCAAGTACATATCATAAAAATTAATTAACGACAGAAATGGGTAAGCTTATATATATATATTTTTTTTGTAGTATTTAATTTTTTTTTTTTTTGTATAGAGAAATTTGTTATCTGCCACTATGATGTCAGCCACAGGCTTTTAGAGAATAGGCTGAGAAAGCATATTTTCAAATGCCACCGGGATGCCTGGGAAAGGGAGCGAAAACTCTGGGAGAATGCACTTCCAAGACCATCTACACCACCCCCACCACCATCAAAGTGGTTCAGCCAACCACCACCAACACCACCGCAAGTGGAAAACTGGGACAACGAATTCTCAGGGACCTATGTCCCAAAGTTAGATAGATCCCTGTTTTTAGATAGAACAGCCTTAAACGCCTACCATGCGACATTTAACAAATATATAAGAAAACAATAATTTGTTATTTCTATCGCTATCACCCCACCACCATCATTTACCACACCATCATTTACCACCTCTAAAAATTTCTTCCCTACAAATATCAACGACCACAACTAAGTATTTGTGTCTGTGTACAAGAAGATAAGTCTAAGATGTGTCTGCCTAGCAATGTGTTAATACTATTAAGTGTGCTAGTTGAAAACAACTTGAATATTTACACCACTTCAAATATAAGTCTGCTGTATATTTAGACGTACGAAAAAGAATTTTGGGAAAAATGACTCCGATCAATCTAATCGAAACCAGTTATCACCTCTTCTATGCGAAAAATATAACAATGCAGAATCATTTGACGTACAAGATAAAAACGGAAGAAGAAAATCACCAATTTTCCAATTGGTTAATAATAGAAAATACTAAGAACAGTCGCAGTTCAAAGGAGGTCATTGATTTTTGTTTAAGAAACGATCGTGTATGGTTTGCTTCATTTTTTGTCATATTCACGATAATGACTGTAATAGTGGGATGTTGGGACCTGGCTGCTCGTTAATGGTGGTGGTGATGGTTGTTGCTATATATATAGAATTCCGCAACAACAAACTATTCATTTCATCCAAACAATGTTCGGCTTAAACTGCACACTTGTTCTATCAACCATTCTAATTCAGAAAGATTTTTATTTATTGACTGATAGCAATGTTACTGATGTCTATCTACAAACTATTGATAGTAGTAAAGAATGTACTGTTAGAAAAATGTTAGAAATTAAAAATGGGCATGAACAACTACGTATGTTTTATTCAAAATATGTATCTTCCTCGAACCAACTGCAATATCGGCTAGAATTAGTCTTCAAAGACAACACTCGATGCAAGTCTCCGAATTACACCATCTTTAACGATTATAGTGGATACAAGAATTCTACAGGTGCAAATGTTACAGAATATTGTTTGGCAAAACCATGGATATGGATATTTACTTCAGTAGGAGCAATTATTTTTGCAATCGTATTTTGTCTGTTACTTTATTTAGTACTAATTTGTTTCAGTTATTTTAGTAAATACAATACTCAAACAAATGTATGATTCAATAAAACAATTAGTTATTATTAATAGTTTTATTTAATGTCCTTTAACATATTTATTTAACAGCATCAGTACTACGATTTAATACAACAATAAGTTATTTAATATGTTTTAAATTATTTGTCCAGCAGCACGATATGACTCATCACGATCTACCACCACAGCAGTGATTTTTGATGATTGTTTATAGGTTTTTGATTTTCGTTTTTTAATGATGTTTTGTTGTTTTCATATAAAATTCAACAAAAAGCCGTTTTTGGTTAACTTGAAATTTTTTTTTTTTAATGTCTTAGTATATTTAGTTGTGATGGTAGTAGTCATATAACAATACATATAAAGAACAACTTATTTCGCTTTTTTTTTTTTTTTTTTTTTTTTAAGTGTTGCATGTTGGGCTTATTCGAATCCTTTTTCGATGGTCTTTTTTTCGACCTGAAAAAATTTTTACGTAGCGACCTCGAAAAAACTAGAAATGGCTCCTGTATCTAGGTCGATGTGGACAGAATCGATTTTTTTGAGCAGACTTATGCGTTCGTTCCAGAAGAAGGTTTTGATGTATACAACCGATATTCTATCTCTTACCATTTGGACACTAGAAACTTTTGCCCTTTTCTCCCTTATTTTCAACTTTTTTGAAAATTTTTTTTGCTCAACATATGGCTTAATTTTTTTAGCTTTTCCCCGTTCCCCTGAGCCGACATGCTACCTCTTACCGCTTACGAACTATGACGTTTTTTCGTTATTACTACTAAACGGTAGCAAAAAATATTTATTTTGCTAAGTGGACCTATAGACTGTTCACTCAGAAATATTTTGGTACAAAAATATATTTTTTAAGTTTTACCGTTTGGGCGCCACAAACTTTTGCCCTTTTCACAGTCATGTCAAAAGTTAGCGAAAAACCGTCGACGGCTGTCGATATTATTTGTTTTTGTCAATCTTTTTTGCTCTATACACGAACCTCCTATCTCTTACCATTTTCGAGTAACAAAAATTTTTTCTATTTAAACGGTAGATACACCTATGAGTCATAATCATTTTTACACACGATTAGATAGTACTTCATGAATATGCATTTGATTTTGTGGAAAAACAAACTTTTCAAAATTTGGATTTTTTTTTTGAGATTTTTTTTGTTTTAATTTTTCTTTGGATTCTTTGAATTTTTTAAATTTTTTTTTTCACCAAAACTTCTAATTTACTTTCCTACTGCTCAAGGAAAACTTTTTTTCGAATTTTGACAACCTTTTTTGACAAAAATTGTTGCGCCCCAAACTCAAATTTTCACATATTTAATTACATGGACCTATTGATTATTCATCCAAAAATATTTTGACACAAAAAACAAATTTTTAACTAATTCCGTTTGGTCACCACAAACTTTTGCCCTTTTCTCCGAAATGCTAAACTCAAACTAAAAACCGTCGACACAGGTGCATGTGTTTCGTATTTTAGGAACTTTTTTGTTCTTTGCACGAACCTCGTATCTCTTACCGTCTTCGAGTAAAACATTTTTTTTTTTATATTTAAACAATTATTGCACCTCCAACCCACATTTATTTTTACACAAATGTGTCATTAGTTTATAGGGATGCATTTTTATTTTTTTAACAAACTTTCTGCCCTTTGGCACCCTCAAGCGATAATTCTTTTTTTTTAATATTTCCGAATACGTCCCTGTCTATTGAAGATAAGAGCGTCCAGTTCCGTAAGAATTTGCTGAAACAGCATCGCGTTATTTCATTCTGTGTTGTAATAATGACGGGCGGCGTGTTTCGGTTTATGAATTTTACCGTGAAAAGATTTGGGAAAAAGGTGGTTTTGTTGAACTAAATGGTGGCTTCTGTGAAGTGTGCGTGTATTTGAATGTTTTCGAGGGAGAACGGATGATTTTATTGCCTGTTTTCAATGTCGTAAGTAACAATTTTTTTAATTTTTAACAACACACTCGCCTTCTGACATTTGAGATTTTATTCTAATAATCACTGACAAATAAGCTTAAATCGGCAGAAAGTTGCTGATGAACATTTATTTATTAAGAAAATAACAGGAGTTTTGTCGGAGCAAACACGGCTTTTATTCGTTGCTGTTATTCCCAATTAAATAATTTTAGATGAGACTGGGGAAAATAATACACCAAACGAAATAAACAATATTTATTATAATTTCAATTACAGCTTAAGATTATACAAACTAGTTCGTATTTTATACATTTTAAGAAACTAATAAGTTTTAAATTTAAATCTAATTTACGACGCAGTGGTTTAACCGCAATGTGCACAGTTATTTAACTGATTTTCTTTGCTGAATAATTTTCAATTCTGAATCCAATTTTTCGATTGTTTCTCTAAATTTTCGCTTCTTCTCCATCATTTTTTCGATTAAGGGCTTTATTTGCAATTCGAAACGTTCCACATTCATTTGAAATCTTTTAACATCGTATAACCAAGTATTAATTCGGCTTTCTTTATCATTTATTAAAAAAATAACCGGAACTTTGTCGAAACAAACACGTCTGTTATTCATGACAGTTTGCAATCAAATATTTTTTACATGAGACTGGGGAAAATAATACACCGAACGAATTAAATAATATTTATTATAATTTCTATTACAGCTTAAGATTATTCAATTTAGTTCTTATTTCATACATTTTAATTGCTTCTTTTAAATAACTAATTCGTTTTAAATGTAATTCTAATCTACAACGAAGCAGTCTAACTGCACTTGATTTGTTTTCCACATGAACCAATGCCTTCTTCATTCTTCGATAAATTCGATATTGATGGTTCGACCGATCGGACCTCTATTTACCAAGTACAATTTCAAGCCGTTCACGATCTTCTGGTTCAGATCGCTGATCACTGAGTCGGTGAATTTTTCGGTAAATCTCTGTGGAAGAATCGTTCTAGACTCTTCAAGTTGCACAAATATCTTGTCACCGTACTTTGTAGACAGTTTACTAAAATTTTTTGTTAAAAATTTTTTATTTTCTTCTAAAGTTTTCGCACTCACAAAAGCTTGCAAGTGAGACTCTTTATTCAAGGTAGAAATGAAAGATGACATTTCTAAGTGTTAAATAATTGAATTCAAAAAACTAATTAATTCTTACACACGAATCCATCGACTTTTATACAAGTATAAAACGGAAGTGGGGATGCGAGATTGCGTCCGAGATCCCTCCCCGACCTAAACGAAAAGAGGGGATAGATCTCGAGATGAACGAGGGCAATAAACGACCAAGGTCGAGCAACGACTAGGTCAATGATCGCCCGATGAAAAGTAATGGGGGAGCTGGACCAGCTGGCAAGGTCAGCCACGTGCACCGACAAGCTCGACAACAAATGAAAGGTCAATGACCGCTCGATGAAAAGTAATGGGGGAGCTGGACCAGTTTGACCTCATTTGACCTGGTCTAGAACCCCCACTATATAACTACTAAAATTCTTCAGAAACGTCACTTTTGAAGTGTTTTCTTGTACTTTTAAGCCACTCAGATACCCTACGGGCTCGGAAAGTGCAACGAAACCATCAAATTTTAGCTAGAAACTGTATTTTTGTCGATTTTTATTGAATTTGAACTATATTTCAACGTTTTTTGATGGTTCTGAGCCACCAAACACACTTAAAGCATGCAGAATCGACTCAGAATAGGAAAAGGAGACGTTTAGGTCAATTTTATGCATTCTGGCGTTCGTAGATACAAGAAAACTGTTAAAATTCTTCAGAAACGTCACTTTTGAAGTGTTTTCTTGTCCTTTTAAGCCACTCAGATACCCTACGGGCTCGGAAAGTGCAAGGAAACCATCAAATTTTAGCTAGAAACTGTATTTTTGTCGATTTTTATTGAATTTGAACTATATTTCAACGTTTTTTGATGGTTCTGAGCCACCAAACACACTTAAAGCATGCAGAATCGACTCAGAATAGGAAAAGGAGACGTTTAGGTCAATTTTATGCATTCTGGCGTTCGTAGATACAAGAAAACTGTTAAAATTCTTCAGAAACGTCACTTTTGAAGTGTTTTCTTGTACTTTTAAGCCACTCAGATACCCTACGGGCTCGGAAAGTGCAACGAAACCATCAAATTTTAGCTAGAAACTGTATTTTTGTCGATTTTTATTGAATTTGAACTATATTTCAACGTTTTTTGATGGTTCTGAGCCACCAAACACACTTAAAGCATGCAGAATCGACTCAGAATAGGAAAAGGAGACGTTTAGGTCAATTTTATGCATTCTGGCGTTCGTAGATACAAGAAAACTGTTAAAATTCTTCAGAAACGTCACTTTTGAAGTGTTTTCTTGTACTTTTAAGCCACTCAGATACCCTACGGGCTCGGAAAGTGCAACGAAACCATCAAATTTTAGCTAGAAACTGTATTTTTGTCGATTTTTATTGAATTTGAACTATATTTCAACGTTTTTTGATGGTTCTGAGCCACCAAACACACTTAAAGCATGCAGAATCGACTCAGAATAGGAAAAGGAGACGTTTAGGTCAATTTTATGCATTCTGGCGTTCGTAGATACAAGAAAACTGTTAAAATTCTTCAGAAACGTCACTTTTGAAGTGTTTTCTTGTACTTTTAAGCCACTCAGATACCCTACGGGCTCGGAAAGTGCAACGAAACCATCAAATTTTAGCTAGAAACTGTATTTTTGTCGATTTTTATTGAATTTGAACTATATTTCAACGTTTTTTGATGGTTCTGAGCCACCAAACACACTTAAAGCATGCAGAATCGACTCAGAATAGGAAAAGGAGACGTTTAGGTCAATTTTATGCATTCTGGCGTTCGTAGATACAAGAAAACTGTTAAAATTCTTCAGAAACGTCACTTTTGAAGTGTTTTCTTGTACTTTTAAGCCACTCAGATACCCTACGGGCTCGGAAAGTGCAACG
Organism: Zophobas morio; assembly: GCF_036711695.1. Classification (NCBI taxonomy): domain Eukaryota; kingdom Metazoa; phylum Arthropoda; class Insecta; order Coleoptera; family Tenebrionidae; genus Zophobas; species Zophobas morio. The sequence goes on along the minus strand of NW_026973021.1, from coordinate 33,238 downwards.
AAACCATCAAATTTCAGCTAGAAACTGTATTTTTGTCGATTTTTATTGAATTTGAACTATATTTCAACGTTTTTTGATGGTTCTGAGCCACCAAACACACTTAAAGCATGCAGAATCGACTCAGAATAGGAAAAGGAGATGTTTAGGTCAATTTTATGCATTCTGGCGTTCGTAGATACAAGAAAACTGTTAAAATTCTTCAGAAACGTCACTTTTGAAGTGTTTTCTTGTACTTTTAAGCCACTCAGATACCCTACGGGCTCGGAAAGTGCAACGAAACCATCAAATTTTAGCTAGAAACTGTATTTTTGTCGATTTTTATTGAATTTGAACTATATTTCAACGTTTTTTGATGGTTCTGAGCCACCAAACACACTTAAAGCATGCAGAATCGACTCAGAATAGGAAAAGGAGACGTTTAGGTCAATTTTATGCATTCTGGCGTTCGTAGATACAAGAAATCTGTTAAAATTCTTCAGAAACGTCACTTTTGAAGTGTTTTCTTGTACTTTTAAGCCACTCAGATACCTTACGGGCTCGGAAAGTGCAACGAAACCATCAAATTTTAGCTAGAAACTGTATTTTTGTCGATTTTTATTGAATTTGAACTATATTTCAACGTTTTTTGATGGTTCTGAGCCACCAAACACACTTAAAGCATGCAGAATCGACTCAGAATAGGAAAAGGAGACGTTTAGGTCAATTTTATGCATTCTGGCGTTCGTAGATACAAGAAAACTGTTAAAATTCTTCAGAAACGTCACTTTTGAAGTGTTATCTTGTACTTTTAAGCCACTCAGATACCCAACGGGCTTGGAAAGTGCAACGAAACCATCAAATTTTAGCTAGAAACTGTATTTTTGTCGATTTTTATTGAATTTGAACTATATTTCAACGTTTTTTGATGGTTCTGAGCCACCAAACACACTTAAAGCATGCAGAATCGACTCAGAATAGGAAAAGGAGACGTTTAGGTCAATTTTATGCATTCTGGCGTTCGTAGATACAAGAAAACTGTTAAAATTCTTCAGAAACGTCACTTTTGAAGTGTTTTCTTGTACTTTTAAGCCACTCAGATACCCTACGGGCTCGGAAAGTGCAACGAAACCATCAAATTTTAGCTAGAAACTGTATTTTTGTCGATTTTTATTGAATTTGAACTATATTTCAACGTTTTTTGATGGTTCTGAGCCACCAAACACACTTAAAGCATGCAGAATCGACTCAGAATAGGAAAAGGAGACGTTTAGGTCAATTTTATGCATTCTGGCGTTCGTAGATACAAGAAAACTGTTAAAATTCTTCAGAAACGTCACTTTTGAAGTGTTTTCTTGTACTTTTAAGCCACTCAGATACCCTACGGGCTCGGAAAGTGCAACGAAACCATCAAACTTTTGCTAGAAACTGTATTTTTGTCGATTTTTATTGAATTTGAACTATATCTCAACGTTTTTTGATGGTTCTGAGCCACCAAACACACTTAAAGCATGCAGAATCGACTCAGAATAGGAAAAGGAGACGTTTAGGTCAATTTTATGCATTCTGGCGTTCGTAGATACAAGAAAACTGTTAAAATTCTTCAGAAACGTCACTTTTGAAGTGTTTTCTTGTACTTTTAAGCCACTCAGATACCCTACGGGCTCGGAAAGTGCAACGAAACCATCAAATTTTAGCTAGAAACTGTATTTTTGTCGATTTTTATTGAATTTGAACTATATTTCAACGTTTTTTGATGGTTCTGAGCCACCAAACACACTTAAAGCATGCAGAATCGACTCAGAATAGGAAAAGGAGACGTTTAGGTCAATTTTATGCATTCTGGCGTTCGTAGATACAAGAAAACTGTTAAAATTCTTCAGAAACGTCACTTTTGAAGTGTTTTCTTGTACTTTTAAGCCACTCAGATACCCTACGGGCTCGGAAAGTGCAACGAAACCATCAAATTTTAGCTAGAAACTGTATTTTTGTCGATTTTTATTGAATTTGAACTATATTTCAACGTTTTTTGATGGTTCTGAGCCACCAAACACACTTAAAGCATGCAGAATCGACTCAGAATAGGAAAAGGAGACGTTTAGGTCAATTTTATGCATTCTGGCGTTCGTAGATACAAGAAAACTGTTAAAATTCTTCAGAAACGTCACTTTTGAAGTGTTTTCTTGTCCTTTTAAGCCACTCAGATACCCTACGGGCTCGGAAAGTGCAAGGAAACCATCAAATTTTAGCTAGAAACTGTATTTTTGTCGATTTTTATTGAATTTGAACTATATTTCAACGTTTTTTGATGGTTCTGAGCCACCAAACACACTTAAAGCATGCAGAATCGACTCAGAATAGGAAAAGGAGACGTTTAGGTCAATTTTATGCATTCTGGCGTTCGTAGATACAAGAAAACTGTTAAAATTCTTCAGAAACGTCACTTTTGAAGTGTTTTCTTGTACTTTTAAGCCACTCAGATACCCTACGGGCTCGGAAAGTGCAACGAAACCATCAAATTTTAGCTAGAAACTGTATTTTTGTCGATTTTTATTGAATTTGAACTATATTTCAACGTTTTTTGATGGTTCTGAGCCACCAAACACACTTAAAGCATGCAGAATCGACTCAGAATAGGAAAAGGAGACGTTTAGGTCAATTTTATGCATTCTGGCGTTCGTAGATACAAGAAAACTGTTAAAATTCTTCAGAAACGTCACTTTTGAAGTGTTTTCTTGTACTTTTAAGCCACTCAGATACCCTACGGGCTCGGAAAGTGCAACGAAACCATCAAATTTTAGCTAGAAACTGTATTTTTGTCGATTTTTATTGAATTTGAACTATATTTCAACGTTTTTTGATGGTTCTGAGCCACCAAACACACTTAAAGCATGCAGAATCGACTCAGAATAGGAAAAGGAGACGTTTAGGTCAATTTTATGCATTCTGGCGTTCGTAGATACAAGAAAACTGTTAAAATTCTTCAGAAACGTCACTTTTGAAGTGTTTTCTTGTACTTTTAAGCCACTCAGATACCCTACGGGCTCGGAAAGTGCAACGAAACCATCAAATTTTAGCTAGAAACTGTATTTTTGTCGATTTTTATTGAATTTGAACTATATTTCAACGTTTTTTGATGGTTCTGAGCCACCAAACACACTTAAAGCATGCAGAATCGACTCAGAATAGGAAAAGGAGACGTTTAGGTCAATTTTATGCATTCTGGCGTTCGTAGATACAAGAAAACTGTTAAAATTCTTCAGAAACGTCACTTTTGAAGTGTTTTCTTGTACTTTTAAGCCACTCAGATACCCTACGGGCTCGGAAAGTGCAACGAAACCATCAAATTTCAGCTAGAAACTGTATTTTTGTCGATTTTTATTGAATTTGAACTATATTTCAACGTTTTTTGATGGTTCTGAGCCACCAAACACACTTAAAGCATGCAGAATCGACTCAGAATAGGAAAAGGAGATGTTTAGGTCAATTTTATGCATTCTGGCGTTCGTAGATACAAGAAAACTGTTAAAATTCTTCAGAAACGTCACTTTTGAAGTGTTTTCTTGTACTTTTAAGCCACTCAGATACCCTACGGGCTCGGAAAATGCAACGAAACCATCAAATTTTAGCTAGAAACTGTATTTTTGTCGATTTTTATTGAATTTGAACTATATTTCAACGTTTTTTGATGGTTCTGAGCCACCAAACACACTTAAAGCATGCAGAGTCGACTCAGAATAGAAAAAGGAGACGTTTAGGTCAATTTTATGCATTCTGGCGTTCGTAGATACAAGAAAACTGTTAAAATTCTTCAGAAACGTCACTTTTGAAGTGTTTTCTTGTACTTTTAAGCCACTCAGATACCCTACGGGCTCGGAAAGTGCAACGAAACCATCAAATTTTAGCTAGAAACTGTATTTTTGTCGATTTTTATTGAATTTGAACTATATTTCAACGTTTTTTGATGGTTCTGAGCCACCAAACACACTTAAAGCATGCAGAATCGACTCAGAATAGGAAAAGGAGACGTTTAGGTCAATTTTATGCATTCTGGCGTTCGTAGATACAAGAAAACTGTTAAAATTCTTCAGAAACGTCACTTTTGAAGTGTTTTCTTGTACTTTTAAGCCACTCAGATACCCTACGGGCTCGGAAAGTGCAACGAAACCATCAAATTTTAGCTAGAAACTGTATTTTTGTCGATTTTTATTGAATTTGAACTATATTTCAACGTTTTTTGATGGTTCTGAGCCACCAAACACACTTAAAGCATGCAGAATCGACTCAGAATAGGAAAAGGAGACGTTTAGGTCAATTTTATGCATTCTGGCGTTCGTAGATACAAGAAAACTGTTAAAATTCTTCAGAAACGTCACTTTTGAAGTGTTTTCTTGTACTTTTAAGCCACTCAGATACCCTACGGGCTCGGAAAGTGCAACGAAACCATCAAATTTCAGCTAGAAACTGTATTTTTGTCGATTTTTATTGAATTTGAACTATATTTCAACGTTTTTTGATGGTTCTGAGCCACCAAACACACTTAAAGCATGCAGAATCGACTCAGAATAGGAAAAGGAGATGTTTAGGTCAATTTTATGCATTCTGGCGTTCGTAGATACAAGAAAACTGTTAAAATTCTTCAGAAACGTCACTTTTGAAGTGTTTTCTTGTACTTTTAAGCCACTCAGATACCCTACGGGCTCGGAAAGTGCAACGAAACCATCAAATTTTAGCTAGAAACTGTATTTTTGTCGATTTTTATTGAATTTGAACTATATTTCAACGTTTTTTGATGGTTCTGAGCCACCAAACACACTTAAAGCATGCAGAGTCGACTCAGAATAGAAAAAGGAGACGTTTAGGTCAATTTTATGCATTCTGGCGTTCGTAGATACAAGAAAACTGTTAAAATTCTTCAGAAACGTCACTTTTGAAGTGTTTTCTTGTACTTTTAAGCCACTCAGATACCCTACGGGCTCGGAAAGTGCAACGAAACCATCAAATTTTAGCTAGAAACTGTATTTTTGTCGATTTTTATTGAATTTGAACTATATTTCAACGTTTTTTGATGGTTCTGAGCCACCAAACACACTTAAAGCATGCAGAATCGACTCAGAATAGGAAAAGGAGACGTTTAGGTCAATTTTATGCATTCTGGCGTTCGTAGATACAAGAAAACTGTTAAAATTCTTCAGAAACGTCACTTTTGAAGTGTTTTCTTGTACTTTTAAGCCACTCAGATACCCTACGGGCTCGGAAAGTGCAACGAAACCATCAAATTTTAGCTAGAAACTGTATTTTTGTCGATTTTTATTGAATTTGAACTATATTTCAACGTTTTTTGATGGTTCTGAGCCACCAAACACACTTAAAGCATGCAGAATCGACTCAGAATAGGAATAGGAGACGTTTAGGTCAATTTTATGCATTCTGGCGTTCGTAGATACAAGAAAACTGTTAAAATTCTTCAGAAACGTCACTTTTGAAGTGTTTTCTTGTACTTTTAAGCCACTCAGATACCCTACGGGCTCGGAAAGTGCAACGAAACCATCAAATTTTAGCTAGAAACTGTATTTTTGTCGATTTTTATTGAATTTGAACTATATTTCAACGTTTTTTGATGGTTCTGAGCCACCAAACACACTTAAAGCATGCAGAATCGACTCAGAATAGGAAAAGGAGACGTTTAGGTCAATTTTATGCATTCTGGCGTTCGTAGATACAAGAAAACTGTTAAAATTCTTCAGAAACGTCACTTTTGAAGTGTTTTCTTGTACTTTTAAGCCACTCAGATACCCTACGGGCTCGGAAAGTGCAACGAAACCATCAAATTTTAGCTAGAAACTGTATTTTTGTCGATTTTTATTGAATTTGAACTATATTTCAACGTTTTTTGATGGTTCTGAGCCACCAAACACACTTAAAGCATGCAGAATCGACTCAGAATAGGAAAAGGAGACGTTTAGGTCAATTTTATGCATTCTGGCGTTCGTAGATACAAGAAAACTGTTAAAATTCTTCAGAAACGTCACTTTTGAAGTGTTTTCTTGTACTTTTAAGCCACTCAGATACCCTACGGGCTCGGAAAGTGCAACGAAACCATCAAATTTTAGCTAGAAACTGTATTTTTGTCGATTTTTATTGAATTTGAACTATATTTCAACGTTTTTTGATGGTTCTGAGCCACCAAACACACTTAAAGCATGCAGAATCGACTCAGAATAGGAAAAGGAGACGTTTAGGTCAATTTTATGCATTCTGGCGTTCGTAGATACAAGAAAACTGTTAAAATTCTTCAGAAACGTCACTTTTGAAGTGTTTTCTTGTACTTTTAAGCCACTCAGATACCCAACGGGCTCGGAAAGTGCAACGAAACCATCAAATTTTAGCTAGAAACTGTATTTTTGTCGATTTTTATTGAATTTGAACTATATTTCAACGTTTTTTGATGGTTCTGAGCCACCAAACACACTTAAAGCATGCAGAATCGACTCAGAATAGGAAAAGGAGATGTTTAGGTCAATTTTATGCATTCTGGCGTTCGTAGATACAAGAAAACTGTTAAAATTCTTCAGAAACGTCACTTTTGAAGTGTTTTCTTGTACTTTTAAGCCACTCAGATACCCTACGGGCTCGGAAAGTGCAACGAAACCATCAAATTTTAGCTAGAAACTGTATTTTTGTCGATTTTTATTGAATTTGAACTATATTTCAACGTTTTTTGATGGTTCTGAGCCACCAAACACACTTAAAGCATGCAGAGTCGACTCAGAATAGAAAAAGGAGACGTTTAGGTCAATTTATGCATGCTGGCGTTCGTAGATACAAGAAAACTGTTAAAATTCTTCAGAAACGTCACTTTTCAAGTGTTTTCTTGTACTTTTAAGCCACTCAGATACCCTACGGGCTCGGAAAGTGCAACGAAACCATCAAATTTTAGCTAGAAACTGTATTTTTGTCGATTTTTATTGAATTTGAACTATATTTCAACGTTTTTTGATGGTTCTGAGCCACCAAACACACTTAAAGCATGCAGAATCGACTCAGAATAGGAAAAGGAGACGTTTAGGTCAATTTTATGCATTCTGGCGTTCGTAGATACAAGAAAACTGTTAAAATTCTTCAGAAACGTCACTTTTGAAGTGTTTTCTTGTACTTTTAAGCCACTCAGATACCCTACGGGCTCGGAAAGTGCAACGAAACCATCAAATTTTAGCTAGAAACTGTATTTTTGTCGATTTTTATTGAATTTGAACTATATTTCAACGTTTTTTGATGGTTCTGAGCCACCAAACACACTTAAAGCATGCAGAATCGACTCAGAATAGGAAAAGGAGACGTTTAGGTCAATTTTATGCATTCTGGCGTTCGTAGATACAAGAAAACTGTTAAAATTCTTCAGAAACGTCACTTTTGAAGTGTTTTCTTGTACTTTTAAGCCACTCAGATACCCTACGGGCTCGGAAAGTGCAACGAAACCATCAAATTTTAGCTAGAAACTGTATTTTTGTCGATTTTTATTGAATTTGAACTATATTTCAACGTTTTTTGATGGTTCTGAGCCACCAAACACACTTAAAGCATGCAGAATCGACTCAGAATAGGAAAAGGAGACGTTTAGGTCAATTTTATGCATTCTGGCGTTCGTAGATACAAGAAAACTGTTAAAATTCTTCAGAAACGTCACTTTTGAAGTGTTTTCTTGTACTTTTAAGCCACTCAGATACCCTACGGGCTCGGAAAGTGCAACGAAACCATCAAATTTTAGCTAGAAACTGTATTTTTGTCGATTTTTATTGAATTTGAACTATATTTCAACGTTTTTTGATGGTTCTGAGCCACCAAACACACTTAAAGCATGCAGAATCGACTCAGAATAGGAAAAGGAGACGTTTAGGTCAATTTTATGCATTCTGGCGTTCGTAGATACAAGAAAACTGTTAAAATTCTTCAGAAACGTCACTTTTGAAGTGTTTTCTTGTACTTTTAAGCCACTCAGATACCCTACGGGCTCGGAAAGTGCAACGAAACCATCAAATTTTAGCTAGAAACTGTATTTTTGTCGCTTTTTATTGAATTTGAACTATATTTCAACGTTTTTTGATGGTTCTGAGCCACCAAACACACTTAAAGCATGCAGAATCGACTCAGAATAGGAAAAGGAGACGTTTAGGTCAATTTTATGCATTCTGGCGTTCGTAGATACAAGAAAACTGTTAAAATTCTTCAGAAACGTCACTTTTGAAGTGTTTTCTTGTACTTTTAAGCCACTCAGATACCCTACGGGCTCGGAAAGTGCAACGAAACCATCAAATTTTAGCTAGAAACTGTATTTTTGTCGATTTTTATTGAATTTGAACTATATTTCAATGTTTTTTTATGGTTCTGAGCCACCAAACACACTTAAAGCATGCAGAATCGACTCAGAATAGGAAAAGGAGACGTTTAGGTCAAGTTCATGCATTCTGGCGTTCGTAGATACAAGAAAACTGTTAAAATTCTTCAGAAACGTCACTTTTGAAGTGTTTTCTTGTACTTTTAAGCCACTCAGATACCCTACGGGCTCGGAAAGTGCAACGAAACCATCAAATTTTAGCTAGAAACTGTATTTTTGTCGATTTTTATTGAATTTGAACTATATTTCAACGTTTTTTGATGGTTCTGAGCCACCAAACACACTTAAAGCATGCAGAATCGACTCAGAATAGGAAAAGGAGACGTTTAGGTCAATTTTATGCATTCTGGCGTTCGTAGATACAAGAAAACTGTTAAAATTCTTCAGAAACGTCACTTTTGAAGTGTTTTCTTGTACTTTTAAGCCACTCAGATACCCTACGGGCTCGGAAAGTGCAACGAAACCATCAAATTTTAGCTAGAAACTGTATTTTTGTCGATTTTTATTGAATTTGAACTATATTTCAACGTTTTTTGATGGTTCTGAGCCACCAAACACACTTAAAGCATGCAGGATCGACTCAGAATAGGAAAAGGAGACGTTTAGGTCAATTTTATGCATTCTGGCGTTCGTAGATACAAGAAAACTGTTAAAATTCTTCAGAAACGTCACTTTTGAAGTGTTTTCTTGTACTTTTAAGCCACTCAGATACCCTACGGGCTCGGAAAGTGCAACGAAACCATCAAATTTTAGCTAGAAACTGTATTTTTGTCGATTTTCATTGAATTTGAACTATATTTCAACGTTTTTTGATGGTTCTGAGCCACCAAACACACTTAAAGCATGCAGAATCGACTCAGAATAGGAAAAGGAGACGTTTAGGTCTATTTTATGCATTCTGGCGTTCGTAGATACAAGAAAACTGTTAAAATTCTTCAGAAACGTCACTTTTGAAGTGTTTTCTTGTACTTTTAAGCCACTCAGATACCCTACGGGCTCGGAAAGTGCAACGAAACCATCAAATTTTAGCTAGAAACTGTATTTTTGTCGATTTTTATTGAATTTGAACTATATTTCAACGTTTTTTGATGGTTCTGAGCCACCAAACACACTTAAAGCATGCAGAATCGACTCAGAATAGGAAAAGGTGACGTTTAGGTCAATTTTATGCATTCTGGCGTTCGTAGATACAAGAAAACTGTTAAAATTCTTCAGAAACGTCACTTTTGAAGTGTTTTCTTGAAATTTTAAGCCACTCAGATACCCTACGGGCTCGGAAAGTGCAACGAAACCATCAAATTTTAGCTAGAAACTGTATTTTTGTCGATTTTTATTGAATTTGAACTATATTTCAACGTTTTTTGATGGTTCTGAGCCACCAAACACACTTAAAGCATGCAGAATCGACTCAGAATGGGAAAAGGAGACGTTTAGGTCAATTTTATGCATTCTGGCGTTCGTAGATACAAGAAAACTGTTAAAATTCTTCAGAAACGTCACTATTGAAGTGCTTTCTTGTACTTTTAAGCCACTCAGATACCCTACGGGCTCGGAAAGTGCAACGAAACCATCAAATTTTAGCTAGAAACTGTATTTTTGTCGATTTTTATTGAATTTGAACTATATTTCAACGTTTTTTGATGGTTCTGAGCCACCAAACACACTTAAAGCATGCAGAATCGACTCAGAATAGGAACAGGAGACGTTTAGGTCAATTTTATGCATTCTGGCGTTCGTACATACAAGAAAACTGTTAAAATTCTTCAGAAACGTCACTTTTGAAGTGTTTTCTTGTACTTTTAAGCCACTCAGATACCCTACGGGCTCGGAAAGTGCAACGAAACCATCAAATTTTAGCTAGAAACTGTATTTTTGTCGCTTTTTATTGAATTTGAACTATATTTCAACGTTTTTTGATGGTTCTGAGCCACCAAACACACTTAAAGCATGCAGAATCGACTCAGAATAGGAAAAGGAGACGTTTAGGTCAATTTTATGCATTCTGGCGTTCGTAGATACAAGAAAACTGTTAAAATTCTTCAGAAACGTCACTTTTGAAGTGTTTTCTTGTACTTTTAAGCCACTCAGATACCCTACGGGCTCGGAAAGTGCAACGAAACCATCAAATTTTAGCTAGAAACTGTATTTTTGTCGATTTTTATTGAATTTGAACTATATTTCAATGTTTTTTTATGGTTCTGAGCCACCAAACACACTTAAAGCATGCAGAATCGACTCAGAATAGGAAAAGGAGACGTTTAGGTCAAGTTTATGCATTCTGGCGTTCGTAGATACAAGAAAACTGTTAAAATTCTTCAGAAACGTCACTTTTGAAGTGTTTTCTTGTACTTTTAAGCCACTCAGATACCCTACGGGCTCGGAAAGTGCAACGAAACCATCAAATTTTAGCTAGAAACTGTATTTTTGTCGATTTTTATTGAATTTGAACTATATTTCAACGTTTTTTGATGGTTCTGAGCCACCAAACACACTTAAAGCATGCAGAATCGACTCAGAATAGGAAAAGGAGACGTTTAGGTCAATTTTATGCATTCTGGCGTTCGTAGATACAAGAAAACTGTTAAAATTCTTCAGAAACGTCACTTTTGAAGTGTTTTCTTGTACTTTTAAGCCACTCAGATACCCTACGGGCTCGGAAAGTGCAACGAAACCATCAAATTTTAGCTAGAAACTGTATTTTTGTCGATTTTTATTGAATTTGAACTATATTTCAACGTTTTTTGATGGTTCTGAGCCACCAAACACACTTAAAGCATGCAGAATCGACTCAGAATAGGAAAAGGAGACGTTTAGGTCAATTTTATGCATTCTGGCGTTCGTAGATACAAGAAAACTGTTAAAATTCTTCAGAAACGTCACTTTTGAAGTGTTTTCTTGAAATTTTAAGCCACTCAGATACCCTACGGGCTCGGAAAGTGCAACGAAACCATCAAATTTTAGCTAGAAACTGTATTTTTGTCGATTTTTATTGAATTTGAACTATATTTCAACGTTTTTTGATGGTTCTGAGCCACCAAACACACTTAAAGCATGCAGAATCGACTCAGAATGGGAAAAGGAGACGTTTAGGTCAATTTTATGCATTCTGGCGTTCGTAGATACAAGAAAACTGTTAAAATTCTTCAGAAACGTCACTATTGAAGTGCTTTCTTGTACTTTTAAGCCACTCAGATACCCTACGGGCTCGGAAAGTGCAACGAAACCATCAAATTTTAGCTAGAAACTGTATTTTTGTCGATTTTTATTGAATTTGAACTATATTTCAACGTTTTTTGATGGTTCTGAGCCACCAAACACACTTAAAGCATGCAGAATCGACTCAGAATAGGAAAAGGAGACGTTTAGGTCAATTTTATGCATTCTGGCGTTCGTAGATACAAGAAAACTGTTAAAATTCTTCAGAAACGTCACTTTTGAAGTGTTTTCTTGTACTTTTAAGCCACTCAGATACCCTACGGGCTCGGAAAGTGCAACGAAACCATCAAATTTTAGCTAGAAACTGTATTTTTGTCGATTTTTATTGAATTTGAACTATATTTCAACGTTTTTTGATGGTTCTGAGCCACCAAACACACTTAAAGCATGCAGAATCGACTCAGAATAGGAAAAGGAGACGTTTAGGTCCATTTTATGCATTCTGGCGTTCGTAGATACAAGAAAACTGTTAAAATTCTTCAGAAACGTCACTTTTGAAGTGTTTTCTTGTACTTTTAAGCCACTCAGATACCCTACGGTCTCGGAAAGTGCAACGAAACCATCAAATTTTAGCTAGAAACGGTATTTTTGTCGATTTTTATTGAATTTGAACTATATTTCAACGTTTTTTGATGGTTCTGAGCCACCAAACACACTTAAAGCATGCAGAATCGACTCAGAATAGGAAAAGGAGACGTTTAGGTCAATTATATGCATTCTGGCGTTCGTAGATACAAGAAAACTGTTAAAATTCTTCAGAAACGTCACTTTTGAAGTGTTTTCTTGTACTTTTAAGCCACTCTGATACCCTACGGGCTCGGAAAGTGCAACGAAACCATCAAATTTTAGCTAGAAACTGTATTTTTGTCGATTTTTATTGAATTTGAACTATATTTCAACGATTTTTGATGGTTCTGAGCCACCAAACACACTTAAAGCATGCTGAATCGACTCAGAATAGGAAAAGGAGACGTTTAGGTCAATTTTATGCATTCTGGCGTTCGTAGATACAAGAAAACTGTTAAAATTCTTCAGAAACGTCACTTTTGAAGTGTTTTCTTGTACTTTTAAGCCACTCAGATACCCTACGGGCTCGGAAAGTGCAACGAAACCATCAAATTTTAGCTAGAAACTGTATTTTTGTCGATTTCTATTGAATTTGAACTATATTTCAACGTTTTTTGATGGTTCTGAGCCACCAAACACACTTAAAGCATGCAGAATCGACTCAGAATAGGAAAAGGAGACGTTTAGGTCAATTTTATGCATTCTGGCGTTCGTTGATACAAGAAAACTGTTAAAATTCTTCAGAAACGTCACTTTTGAAGTGTTTTCTTGTACTTTTAAGCCACTCAGATACCCTACGGGCTCGGAAAGTGCAACGAAACCATCAAATTTTAGCTAGAAACTGTATTTTTGTCGATTTTTATTGAATTTGAACTATATTTCAACGTTTTTTGATGGTTCTGAGCCACCAAACACACTTAAAGCATGCAGAATCGACTCAGAATAGGAAAAGGAGACGTTTAGGTCAATTTTATGCATTCTGGCGTTCGTAGATACAAGAAAACTGTTAAAATTCTTCAGAAACGTCACTTTTGAAGTGTTTTCTTGTACTTTTAAGCCACTCAGATACCCTACGGGCTCGGAAAGTGCAACGAAACCATCAAATTTTAGCTAGAAACTGTATTTTTGTCGATTTTTATTGAATTTGAACTATATTTCAACGTTTTTTGATGGTTCTGAGCCACCAAACACACTTAAAGCATGCAGAATCGACTCAGAATAGGAAAAGGAGACGTTTAGGTCAATTTTATGCATTCTGGCGTTCGTAGATACAAGAAAACTGTTAAAATTCTTCAGAAACGTCACTTTTGAAGTGTTTTCTTGTACTTTTAAGCCACTCAGATACCCTACGGGCTCGGAAAGTGCAACGAAACCATCAAATTTTAGCTAGAAACTGTATTTTTGTCGATTTTTATTGAATTTGAACTATATTTCAACGTTTTTTGATGGTTCTGAGCCACCAAACACACTTAAAGCATGCAGAATCGACTCAGAATAGGAAAAGGAGACGTTTAGGTCAATTTTATGCATTCTGGCGTTCGTAGATACAAGAAAACTGTTAAAATTCTTCAGAAACGTCACTTTTGAAGTGTTTTCTTGTGCTTTTAAGCCACTCAGATATCCTACGGGCTCGGAAAGTGCAACGAAACCATCAAATTTTAGCTAGAAACTGTATTTTTGTCGATTTTTATTGAATTTGAACTATATTTCAACGTTTTTTGATGGTTCTGAGCCACCAAACACACTTAAAGCATGCAGAATCGACTCAGAATAGGAAAAGGAGACGTTTAGGTCAATTTTATGCATTCTGGCGTTCGTAGATACAAGAAAACTGTTAAAATTCTTCAGAAACGTCACTTTTGAAGTGTTTTTTTGTACTTTTAAGCCACTCAGATGCCCTACGGGCTCGGAAAGTGCAACGAAACCATCAAATTTTAGCTAGAAACTGTATTTTTGTCGATTTTTATTGAATTTGAACTATATTTCAACGTTTTTTGATGGTTCTGAGCCACCAAACACACTTAAAGCATGCAGAATCGACTCAGAATAGGAAAAGGAGACGTTTAGGTCAATTTTATGCATTCTGGCGTTCGTAGATACAAGAAAACTGTTAAAATTCTTCAGAAACGTCACTTTTGAAGTGTTTTCTTGTACTTTTAAGCCACTCAGATACCCTACGGGCTCGGACAGTGCAACGAAACCATCAAATTTTAGCTAGAAACTGTATTTTTGTCGATTTTTATTGAATTTGAACTATATTTCAACGTTTTTTGATGGTTCTGAGCCACCAAACACACTTAAAGCATGCAGGATCGACTCAGAATAGGAAAAGGAGACGTTTAGGTCAATTTTATGCATTCTGGCGTTCGTAGGTACAAGAAAACTGTTAAAATTCTTCAGAAACGTCACTTTTGAAGTGTTTTCTTGTACTTTTAAGCCACTCAGATACCCTACGGGCTCGGAAAGTGCAACGAAACCATCAAATTTTAGCTAGAAACTGTATTTTTGTCGATTTTTATTGAATTTGAACTATATTTCAACGTTTTTTGATGGTTCTGAGCCACCAAACACACTTAAAGCATGCAGAATCGACTCAGAATAGGAAAAGGAGACGTTTAGGTCAATTTTATGCATTCTGGCGTTCGTAGATACAAGAAAACTGTTAAAATTCTTCAGAAACGTCACTTTTGAAGTGTTTTCTTGTACTTTTAAGCCACTCAGATACCCTACGGGCTCGGAAAGTGCAACGAAACCATCAAATTTTAGCTAGAAACTGTATTTTTGTCGATTTTTATTGAATTTGAACTATATTTCAAGGTTTTTTGATGGTTCTGAGCCACCAAACACACTTAAAGCATGCAGAATCGACTCAGAATAGGAAAAGGAGACGTTTAGGTCAATTTTATGCATTCTGGCGTTCGTAGATACAAGAAAACTGTTAAAATTCTTCAGAAACGTCACTTTTGAAGTGTTTTCTTGTACTTTTAAGCCACTCAGATACCCTACGGGCTCGGAAAGTGCAACGAAACCATCAAATTTTAGCTAGAAACTGTATTTTTGTCGATTTTTATTGAATTTGAACTATATTTCAACGTTTTTTGATGGTTCTGAGCCACCAAACACACTTAAAGCATGCAGAATCGACTCAGAATAGGAAAAGGAGACGTTTAGGTCAATTTTATGCATTCTGGCGTTCGTAGATACAAGAAAACTGTTAAAATTCTTCAGAAACGTCACTTTTGAAGTGTTTTCTTGTACTTTTAAGCCACTCAGATACCCTACGGGCTCGGAAAGTGCAACGAAACCATCAAATTTTAGCTAGAAACTGTATTTTTGTCGATTTTTATTGAATTTGAACTATATTTCAACGTTTTTTGATGGTTCTGAGCCACCAAACACACTTAAAGCATGCAGAATCGACTCAGAATAGGAAAAGGAGACGTTTCGGTCAATTTTATGCATTCTGGCGTTCGTAGATACAAGAAAACTGTTAAAATTCTTCAGAAACGTCACTTTTGAAGTGTTTTCTTGTACTTTTAAGCCACTCAGATACCCTACGGGCTCGGAAAGTGCAACGAAACCATCAAATTTTAGCTAGAAACTGTATTTTTGTCGATTTTTATTGAATTTGAACTATATTTCAACGTTTTTTGATGGTTCTGAGCCACCAAACACACTTAAAGCATGCAGAATCGACTCAGAATAGGAAAAGGAGACGTTTAGGTCAATTTTATGCATTCTGGCGTTCGTAGATACAAGAAAACTGTTAAAATTCTTCAGAAACGTCACTTTTGAAGTGTTTTCTTGTACTTTTAAGCCACTCAGATACCCTACGGGCTCGGAAAGTGCAACGAAACCATCAAATTTTAGCTAGAAACTGTATTTTTGTCGATTTTTATTGAATTTGAACTATATTTCAACGTTTTTTGATGATTCTGAGCCACCAAACACACTTAAAGCATGCAGAATCGACTCAGAATAGGAAAAGGAGACGTTTAGGTCAATTTTATGCATTCTGGCGTTCGTAGATACAAGAAAACTGTTAAAATTCTTCAGAAACGTCACTTTTGAAGTGTTTTCTTGTACTTTTAAGCCACTCAGATATCCTACGGGCTCGGAAAGTGCAACGAAACCATCAAATTTTAGCTAGAAACTGTATTTTTGACGATTTTTATTGAATTTGAACTATATTTCAACGTTTTTTGATGGTTCTGAGCCACCAAACACACTTAAAGCATGCAGAATCGACTCAGAATAGGAAAAGGAGACGTTTAGGTCAATTTTATGCATTCTGGCGTTCGTAGATACAAGAAAACTGTTAAAATTCTTCAGAAACGTCACTTTTGAAGTGTTTTTTTGTACTTTTAAGCCACTCAGATACCCTACGGGCTCGGAAAGTGCAACGAAACCATCAAATTTTAGCTAGAAACTGTATTTTTGTCTATTTTTATTGAATTTGAACTATATTTCAACGTTTTTTGATGGTTCTGAGCCACCAAACACACTTAAAGCATGCAGAATCGACTCAGAATAGGAAAAGGAGACGTTTAGGTCAATTTTATGCATTCTGGCGTTCGTAGATACAAGAAAACTGTTAAAATTCTTCAGAAACGTCACTTTTGAAGTGTTTTCTTGTACTTTTAAGCCACTCAGATACCCTACGGGCTCGGAAAGTGCAACGAAACCATCAAATTTTAGCTAGAAACTGTATTTTTGTCGATTTTTATTGAATTTGAACTATATTTCAACGTTTTTTGATGGTTCTGAGCCACCAAACACACTTAAAGCATGCAGAATCGACTCAGAATAGGAAAAGGAGACGTTTAGGTCAATTTTATGCATTCTGGCGTTCGTAGATACAAGAAAACTGTTAAAATTCTTCAGAAACGTCACTTTTGAAGTGTTTTCTTGTACTTTTAAGCCACTCAGATACCCTACGGGCTCGGAAAGTGCAACGAAACCATCAAATTTTAGCTAGAAACTGTATTTTTGTCGATTTTTATTGAATTTGAACTATATTTCAACGTTTTTTGATGGTTCTGAGCCACCAAACACACTTAAAGCATGCAGAAACGACTCAGAATAGGAAAAGGAGAAGTTTAGGTCAATTTTATGCATTCTGGCGTTCGTAGATACAAGAAAACTGTTAAAATTCTTCAGAAACGTCACTTTTGAAGTGTTTTCTTGTACTTTTAAGCCACTCAGATACCCTACGGGCTCGGAAAGTGCAACGAAACCATCAAATTTTAGCTAGAAACTGTATTTTTGTCGATTTTTATTGAATTTGAACTATATTTCAACGTTTTTTGATGGTTCTGAGCCACCAAACACACTTAAAGCATGCAGAATCGACTCAGAATAGGAAAAGGAGACGTTTAGGTCAATTTTATGCATTCTGGCGTTCGTAGATACAAGAAAACTGTTAAAATTCTTCAGAAACGTCACTTTTGAAGTGTTTTCTTGTACTTTTAAGCCACTCAGATACCCTACGGGCTCGGAAAGTGCAACGAAACCATCAAATTTTAGCTAGAAACTGTATTTTTGTCGATTTTTATTGAATTTGAACTATATTTCAACGTTTTTTGATGGTTCTGAGCCTCCAAACACACTTAAAGCATGCAGAATCGACTCAGAATAGGAAAAGGAGACGTTTAGGTCAATTTTATGCATTCTGGCGTTCGTAGATACAAGAAAACTGTTAAAATTCCTCAGGAACGTCACTTTTGAAGTGTTTTCTTGTACTTTTAAGCCACTCAGATACCCTACGGGCTCGGAAAGTGCAACGAAACCATCAAATTTTAGCTAGAAACTGTATTTTTGTCGATTTTTATTGAATTTGAACTATATTTCAACGTTTTTTGATGGTTCTGAGCCACCAAACACACTTAAAGCATGCAGAATCGACTCAGAATAGGAAAAGGAGACGTTTAGGTCAATTTTATGCATTCTGGCGTTCGTAGATACAAGAAAACTGTTAAAATTCTTCAGAAACGTCACTTTTGAAGTGTTTTCTTGTACTTTTAAGCCACTCAGATACCCTACGGGCTCATAAAGTGCAACGAAACCATCAAATTTTAGCTAGAAACTGTATTTTTGTCGATTTTTATTGAATTTGAACTATATTTCAACGTTTTTTGATGGTTCTGAGCCACCAAACACACTTAAAGCATGCAGAATCGACTCAGAATAGGAAAAGGAGACGTTTAGGTCAATTTTATGCATTCTGGCGTTCGTAGATACAAGAAAACTGTTAAAATTCTTCAGGAACGTCACTTTTGAAGTGTTTTCTTGTACTTTTAAGCCACTCAGATACCCTACGGGCTCGGAAAGTGCAACGAAACCATCAAGTTTTAGCTAGAAACTGTATTTTTGTCGATTTTTATTGAATTTGAACTATATTTCAACGTTTTTTGATGGTTCTGAGCCACCAAACACACTTAAAGCATGCAGAATCGACTCAGAATAGGAAAAGGAGACGTTTAGGTCAATTTTATGCATTCTGGCGTTCGTAGATACAAGAAAACTGTTAAAATTCTTCAGAAACGTCACTTTTGAAGTGTTTTCTTGTACTTTTAAGCCACTCAGATACCCTACGGGCTCGGAAAGTGCAACGAAACCATCAAATTTTAGCTAGAAACTGTATTTTTGTCGATTTTTATTGAATTTGAACTGTTAAAATTCTTCAGAAACGTCACTTTTGAAGTGTTTTCTTGTAATTTTAAGCCACTCAGATACCCTACGGGCTCGGAAAGTGCAACGAAACCATCAAATTTTCGCTAGAAACTGTATTTTTGTCGATTTTTATTGAATTTGAACTATATTTCAACGTTTTTTGATGGTTCTGAGCCACCAAACACACTTAAAGCATGCAGAATCGACTCAGAATAGGAAAAGGAGACGTTTAGGTCAATTTTATGCATTCTGGCGTTCGTAGATACAAGAAAACTGTTAAAATTCTTCAGAAACGTCACTTTTGAAGTGTTTTCTTGTACTTTTAAGCCACTCAGATACCCTACGGGCGCGGAAAGTGCAACGAAACCATCAAATTTTAGCTAGAAACTGTATTTTTGTCGATTTTTATTGAATTTGAACTATATTTCAACGTTTTTTGATGGTTCTGAGCCACCAAACACACTTAAAGCATGCAGAATCGACTCAGAATAGGAAAAGGAGACGTTTAGGTCAATTTTATGCATTCTGGCGTTCGTAGATACAAGAAAACTGTTAAAATTCTTCAGAAACGTCACTTTTGAAGTGTTTTCTTGTACTTTTAAGCCACTCAGATACCCTACGGGCTCGGAAAGTGCAACGAAACCATCAAATTTTAGCTAGAAACTGTATTTTTGTCGATTTTTATTGAATTTGAACTATATTTCAACGTTTTTTGATGGTTCTGAGCCACCAAACACACTTAAAGCATGCAGAATCGACTCAGAATAGGAAAAGGAGACGTTTAGGTCAATTTTATGCATTCTGGCGTTCGTAGATACAAGAA
This sequence comes from Zophobas morio, assembly GCF_036711695.1. Lineage (NCBI taxonomy): Eukaryota > Metazoa > Arthropoda > Insecta > Coleoptera > Tenebrionidae > Zophobas > Zophobas morio. The sequence continues at coordinate 13,589 of NW_026973021.1, read as the reverse complement.
AACTGTTAAAATTCTTCAGAAACGTCACTTTTGAAGTGTTTTCTTGTACTTTTAAGCCACTCAGATACCCTACGGGCTCGGAAAGTGCAACGAAACCATCAAATTTTAGCTAGAAACTGTATTTTTGTCGATTTTTATTGAATTTGAACTATATTTCAACGTTTTTTGATGGTTCTGAGCCACCAAACACACTTAAAGCATGCAGAATCGACTCAGAATAGGAAAAGGAGACGTTTAGGTCAATTTTATGCATTCTGGCGTTCGTAGATACAAGAAAACTGTTAAAATTCTTCAGAAACGTCACTTTTGAAGTGTTTTCTTGTACTTTTAAGCCACTCAGATACCCTACGGGCTCGGAAAGTGCAACGAAACCATCAAATTTTAGCTAGAAACTGTATTTTTGTCGATTTTTATTGAATTTGAACTATATTTCAACGTTTTTTGATGGTTCTGAGCCACCAAACACACTTAAAGCATGCAGAATCGACTCAGAATAGGAAAAGGAGACGTTTAGGTCAATTTTATGCATTCTGGCGTTCGTAGATACAAGAAAACTGTTAAAATTCTTCAGAAACGTCACTTTTGAAGTGTTTTCTTGTACTTTTAAGCCACTCAGATACCCTACGGGCTCGGAAAGTGCAACGAAACCATCAAATTTTAGCTAGAAACTGTATTTTTGTCGATTTTTATTGAATTTGAACTATGTTTCAACGTTTTTTGATGGTTCTGAGCCACCAAACACACTTAAAGCATGCAGAATCGACTCAGAATAGGAAAAGGAGACGTTTAGGTCAATTTTATGCATTCTGGCGTTCGTAGATACAAGAAAACTGTTAAAATTCTTCAGAAACGTCACTTTTGAAGTGTTTTCTTGTACTTTTAAGCCACTCAGATACCCTACGGGCTCGGAAAGTGCAACGAAACCATCAAATTTTAGCTAGAAACTGTATTTTTGTCGATTTTTATTGAATTTGAACTATATTTCAACGTTTTTTGATGGTTCTGAGCCACCAAACACACTTAAAGCATGCAGAATCGACTCAGAATAGGAAAAGGAGACGTTTAGGTCAATTTTATGCATTCTGGCGTTCGTAGATACAAGAAAACTGTTAAAATTCTTCAGAAACGTCACTTTTGAAGTGTTTTCTTGTACTTTTAAGCCACTCAGATACCCTACGGGCTCGGAAAGTGCAACGAAACCATCAAATTTTAGCTAGAAACTGTATTTTTGTCGATTTTTATTGAATTTGAACTATATTTCAACGTTTTTTGATGGTTCTGAGCCACCAAACACACTTAAAGCATGCAGAATCGACTCAGAATAGGAAAAGGAGACGTTTAGGTCAATTTTATGCATTCTGGCGTTCGTAGATACAAGAAAACTGTTAAAATTCTTCAGAAACGTCACTTTTGAAGTGTTTTCTTGTACTTTTAAGCCACTCAGATACCCTACGGGCTCGGAAAGTGCAACGAAACCATCAAATTTTAGCTAGAAACTGTATTTTTGTCGATTTTTATTGAATTTGAACTATATTTCAACGTTTTTTGATGGTTCTGAGCCACCAAACACACTTAAAGCATGCAGAATCGACTCAGAATAGGAAAAGGAGACGTTTAGGTCAATTTTATGCATACTGGCGTTCGTAAATACAAGAAAACTGTTAAAATTCTTCAGAAACGTCACTTTTGAAGTGTTTTCTTGTACTTTTAAGCCACTCAGATACCCTACGGGCTCGGAAAGTGCAACGAAACCATCAAATTTTAGCTAGAAACTGTATTTTTGTCGATTTTTATTGAATTTGAACTATATTTCAACGTTTTTTGATGGTTCTGAGCCACCAAACACACTTAAAGCATGTAGAATCGACTCAGAATAGGAAAAGGAGACGTTTAGGTCAGTTTTATGCATTCTGGCGTTCGTAGATACAAGAAAACTGTTAAAATTCTCCAGAAACGTCACTTTTGAAGTGTTTTCTTGTACTTTTAAGCCACTCAGATACCCTACGGGCTCGGAAAGTGCAACGAAACCATCACATTTTAGCTAGAAACTGTATTTTTGTCGATTTTTATTGAATTTGAACTATATTTCAACGTTTTTTGATGGTTCTGAGCCACCAAACACACTTAAAGCATGCAGAATCGACTCAGAATAGGAAAAGGAGACGTTTAGGTTAATTTTATGCATTCTGGCGTTCGTAGATACAAGAAAACTGTTAAAATTCTTCAGAAACGTCACTTTTGAAGTGTTTTCTTGTACTTTTAAGCCACTCAGATACCCTACGGGCTCGGAAAGTGCAACGAAACCATCAAATTTTAGCTAGAAACTGTATTTTTGTCGATTTTTATTGAATTTGAACTATATTTCAACGTTTTTTGATGGTTCTGAGCCACCAAACACACTTAAAGCATGCAGAATCGACTCAGAATAGGAAAAGGAGACGTTTAGGTCAATTTTATGCATTCTGGCGTTCGTAGATACAAGAAAACTGTTAAAATTCTTCAGAAACGTCACTTTTGAAGTGTTTTCTTGTACTTTTAAGCCACTCAGATACCCTACGGGCTCGGAAAGTGCAACGAAACCATCAAATTTTAGCTAGAAACTGTATCTTTGTCGATTTTTATTGAATTTGAACTATATTTCAACATTTTTTGATGGTTCTGAGCCACCAAACACACTTAAAGCATGCAGAATCGACTCAGAATAGGAAAAGGAGACGTTTAGGTCAATTTTATGCATTCTGGCGTTCGTAGATACAAGAAAACTGTTAAAATTCTTCAGAAACGTCACTTTTGAAGTGTTTTCTTGTACTTTTAAGCCACTCAGATACCCAACGGGCTCGGAAAGTGCAACGAAACCATCAAATTTTAGCTAGAAACTGTATTTTTGTCGATTTTTATTGAATTTGAACTATATTTCAACGTTTTTTGATGGTTCTGACCCACCAAACACACTTAAAGCATGCAGAATCGACTCAGAATAGGAAAAGGAGACGTTTAGGTCAATTTTATGCATTCTGGCGTTCGTAGATACAAGAAAACTGTTAAAATTCTTCAGAAACGTCACTTTTGAAGTGTTTTCTTGTACTTTTAAGCCACTCAGATACCCTACGGGCTCGGAAAGTGCAACGAAACCATCAAATTTTAGCTAGAAACTGTATTTTTGTCGATTTTTATTGAATTTGAACTATATTTCAACGTTTTTTGATGGTTCTGAGCCACCAAACACACTTAAAGCATGCAGAGTCGACTCAGAATAGGAAAAGGAGACGTTTAGGTCAATTTTATGCATTCTGGCGTTCGTAGATACAAGAAAACTGTTAAAATTCTTCAGAAACGTCACTTTTGAAGTGTTTTCTTGTACTTTTAAGCCACTCAGATACCCTACGGGCTCGGAAAGTGCAACGAAACCATCAAATTTTAGCTAGAAACTGTATTTTTGTCGATTTTTATTGAATTTGAACTATATTTCAACGTTTTTTGATGGTTCTGAGCCACCAAACACACTTAAAGCATGCAGAATCGTCTCAGAATAGGAAAAGGAGACGTTTAGATCAATTTTATGCATTCTGGCGTTCGTAGATACAAGAAAACTGTTAAAATTCTTCAGAAACGTCACTTTTGAAGTGTTTTCTTGTACTTTTAAACCACTCAGATACCCTACGGGCTCGGAAAGTGCAACGAAACCATCAAATTTTAGCTAGAAACTGTATTTTTGTCGATTTTTTGAATTTGAACTATATTTCAACGTTTTTTGATGGTTCTGAGCCACCAAACACACTTAAAGCATGCAGAATCGACTCAGAATAGGAAAAGGAGACGTTTAGGTCAATTTTATGCATTCTGGCGTTCGTAGATACAAGAAAACTGTTAAAATTCTTCAGAAACGTCACTTTTGAAGTGTTTTCTTGTACTTTTAAGCCACTCAGATACCCTACGGGCTCGGAAAGTGCAACGAAACCATCAAATTTTAGCTAGAAACTGTATTTTTGTCGATTTTTATTGAATTTGAACTATATTTCAACGTTTTTTGATGGTTCTGAGCCACCAAACACACTTAAAGCATGCAGAATCGACTCAGAATAGGAAAAGGAGACGTTTAGGTCAATTTTATGCATTCTGGCGTTCGTAGATACAAGAAAACTGTTAAAATTCTTCAGAAACGTCACTTTTGAAGTGTTTTCTTGTACTTTTAAGCCACTCAGATACCCTACGGGCTCGGAAAGTGCAACGAAACCATCAAATTTTAGCTAGAAACTGTATTTTTGTCGATTTTTATTGAATTTGAACTATATTTCAACGTTTTTTGATGGTTCTGAGCCACCAAACACACTTAAAGCATGCAGAATCGACTCAGAATAGGAAAAGGAGACGTTTAGGTCAATTTTATGCATTCTGGCGTTCGTAGATACAAGAAAACTGTTAAAATTCTTCAGAAACGTCACTTTTGAAGTGTTTTCTTGTACTTTTAAGCCACTCAGATACCCTACGGGCTCGGAAAGTGCAACGAAACCATCAAATTTTAGCTAGAAACTGTATTTTTGTCGATTTTTATTGAATTTGAACTATATTTCAACGTTTTTTGATGGTTCTGAGCCACCAAACACACTTAAAGCATGCAGAATCGACTCAGAATAGGAAAAGGAGACGTTTAGGTCAATTTTATGCATTCTGGCGTTCGTAGATACAAGAAAACTGTTAAAATTCTTCAGAAACGTCACTTTTGAAGTGTTTTCTTGTACTTTTAAGCCACTCAGATACCCTACGGGCTCGGAAAGTGCAACGAAACCATCAAATTTTAGCTAGAAACTGTATTTTTGTCGATTTTTATTGAATTTGAACTATATTTCAACGTTTTTTGATGGTTCTGAGCCACCAAACACACTTAAAGCATGCTGAATCGACTCAGAATAGGAAAAGGAGACGTTTAGGTCAATTTTATGCATTCTGGCGTTCGTAGATACAAGAAAACTGTTAAAATTCTTCAGAAACGTCACTTTTGAAGTGTTTTCTTGTACTTTTAAGCCACTCAGATACCCTACGGGCTCGGAAAGTGCAACGAAACCATCAAATTTTAGCTAGAAACTGTATTTTTGTCGATTTTTATTGAATTTGAACTATATTTCAACGTTTTTTTGATGGTTCTGAGCCACCAAACACACTTAAAGCATGCAGAATCGACTCAGAATAGGAAAAGGAGACGTTTAGGTCAATTTTATGCATTCTGGCGTTCGTAGATACAAGAAAACTGTTAAAATTCTTCAGAAACGTCACTTTTGAAGTGTTTTCTTGTACTTTTAAGCCACTCAGATACCCTACGGGCTCGGAAAGTGCAACGAAACCATCAAATTTTCGCTAGAAATGTATTTTTGTCGATTTTTATTGAATTTGAACTATATTTCAACGTTTTTTGATGGTTCTGAGCCACCAAACACACTTAAAGCATGCAGAATCGACTCAGAATAGGAAAAGGAGACGTTTAGGTCAATTTTATGCATTCTGGCGTTCGTAGATACAAGAAAACTGTTAAAATTCTTCAGAAACGTCACTTTTGAAGTGTTTTCTTGTACTTTTAAGCCACTCAGATACCCTACGGGCTCGGAAAGTGCAACGAAACCATCAAATTTTAGCTAGAAACTGTATTTTTGTCGATTTTTATTGAATTTGAACTATATTTCAACGTTTTTTGATGGTTCTGAGCCACCAAACACACTTAAAGCATGCAGAATCGACTCAGAATAGGAAAAGGAGACGTTTAGGTCAATTTTATGCATTCTGGCGTTCGTAGATACAAGAAAACTGTTAAAATTCTTCAGAAACGTCACTTTTGAAGTGTTTTCTTGTACTTTTAAGCCACTCAGATACCCTACGGGCTCGGAAAGTGCAACGAAACCATCAAATTTTAGCTAGAAACTGTATTTTTGTAGATTTTTATTGAATTTGAACTATATTTCAACGTTTTTTGATGGTTCTGAGCCACCAAACACACTTAAAGCATGCAGAATCGACTCAGAATAGGAAAAGGAGACGTTTAAGTCAATTTTATGCATTCTGGCGTTCGTAGATACAAGAAAACTGTTAAAATTCTTCAGAAACGTCACTTTTGAAGTGTTTTCTTGTACTTTTAAGCCACTCAGATACCCTACGGGCTCGGAAAGTGCAACGAAACCATCAAATTTTAGCTAGAAACTGTATTTTTGTCGATTTTTATTGAATTTGAACTATATTTCAACGTTTTTTGATGGTTCTGAGCCACCAAACACACTTAAAGCATGCAGAATCGACTCAGAATAGGAAAAAGGAGACGTTTAGGTCAATTTTATGCATTCTGGCGTTCGTAGATACAAGGAAAACTGTTAAAATTCTTCAGAAACGTCACTTTTGAAGTGTTTTCTTGTACTTTTAAGCCACTGATACCCTACGGGCTCGGAAAGTGCAACGAAACCATCAAATTTTAGCTAGAAACTGTATTTTTGTCGATTTTTATTGAATTTGAACTATATTTCAACGTTTTTTGATGGTTCTGAGCCACCAAACACACTTAAAGCATGCAGAATCGACTCAGAATAGGAAAAGGAGACGTTTAGGTCAATTTTATGCATTCTGGCGTTCGTAGATACAAGAAAACTGTTAAAATTCTTCAGAAACGTCACTTTTGAAGTGTTTTCTTGTACTTTTAAGCCACCCAGATACCCTACGGGCTCGGAAAGTGCAACGAAACCATCAAATTTTAGCTAGAAACTGTATTTTTGTCGATTTTTATTGAATTTGAACTATATTTCAACGTTTTTTGATGGTTCTGAGCCACCAAACACACTTAAAGCATGCAGAATCGACTCAGAATAGGAAAAGGAGACGTTTAGGTCAATTTTATGCATTCTGGCGTTCGTAGATACAAGAAAACTGTTAAAATTCTTCAGAAACGTCACTTTTGAAGTGTTTTCTTGTACTTTTAAGCCACTCAGATACCCTACGGGCTCGGAAAGTGCAACGAAACCATCAAATTTTAGCTAGAAACTGTATTTTTGTCGATTTTTATTGAATTTGAACTATATTTCAACGTTTTTTGATGGTTCTGAGCCACCAAACACACTTAAAGCATGCAGAATCGACTCAGAATAGGAAAAGGAGACGTTTAGGTCAATTTTATGCATTCTGGCGTTCGTAGATACAAGAAAACTGTTAAAATTCTTCAGAAACGTCACTTTTGAAGTGTTTTCTTGTACTTTTAAGCCACTCAGATACCCTACGGGCTCGGAAAGTGCAACGAAACCATCAAATTTTAGCTAGAAACTGTATTTTTGTCGATTTTTATTGAATTTGAACTATATTTCAACGTTTTTTGATGGTTCTGAGCCACCAAACACACTTAAAGCATGCAGAATCGACTCAGAATAGGAAAAGGAGACGTTTAGGTCAATTTTATGCATTCTGGCGTTCGTAGATACAAGAAAACTGTTAAAATTCTTCAGAAACGTCACTTTTGAAGTGTTTTCTTGTACTTTTAAGCCACTCAGATACCCTACGGGCTCGGAAAGTGCAACGAAACCATCAAATTTTAGCTAGAAACTGTATTTTTGTCGATTTTTATTGAATTTGAACTATATTTCAACGTTTTTTGATGGTTCTGAGCCACCAAACACACTTAAAGCATGCAGAATCGACTCAGAATAGGAAAAGGAGACGTTTAGGTCAATTTTATGCATTCTGGCGTTCGTAGATACAAGAAAACTGTTAAAATTCTTCAGAAACGTCACTTTTGAAGTGTTTTCTTGTACTTTTAAGCCACTCAGATACCCTACGGGCTCGGAAAGTGCAACGAAACCATCAAATTTTAGCTAGAAACTGTATTTTTGTCGATTTTTATTGAATTTGAACTATATTTCAACGTTTTTTGATGGTTCTGAGCCACCAAACACACTTAAAGCTTGCAGAATCGACTCAGAATAGGAAAAAGAGACGTTTAGGTCAATTTTATGCATTCTGGCGTTCGTAGATACAAGAAAACTGTTAAAATTCTTCAGAAACGTCACTTTTGAAGTGTTTTCTTGTACTTTTAAGCCACTCAGATACCCTACGGGCTCGGAAAGTGCAACGAAACCATCAAATTTTAGCTAGAAACTGTATTTTTGTCGATTTTTATTGAATTTGAACTATATTTCAACGTTTTTTGATGGTTCTGAGCCACCAAACACACTTAAAGCATGCAGAATCGACTCAGAATAGGAAAAGGAGACGTTTAGGTCAATTTTATGCATTCTGGCGTTCGTAGATACAAGAAAACTGCTAAAATTCTTCAGAAACGTCACTTTTGAAGTGTTTTCTTGTACTTTTAAGCCACTCAGATACCCTACGGGCTCGGAAAGTGCAACGAAACCATCAAATTTTAGCTAGAAACTGTATTTTTGTCGATTTTTATTGAATTTGAACTATATTTCAACGTTTTTTGATGGTTCTGAGCCACCAAACACACTTAAAGCATGCAGAATCGACTCAGAATAGGAAAAGGAGACGTTTAGGTCAATTTTATGCATTCTGGCGTTCGTAGATACAAGAAAACTGTTAAAATTCTTCAGAAACGTCACTTTTGAAGTGTTTTCTTGTACTTTTAAGCCACTCAGATACCCTACGGGCTCGGAAAGTGCAACGAAACCATCAAATTTTAGCTAGAAACTGTATTTTTGTCGATTTTTATTGAATTTGAACTATATTTCAACGTTTTTTGATGGTTCTGAGCCACCAAACACACTTAAAGCATGCAGAATCGACTCAGAATAGGAAAAGGAGACGTTTAGGTCAATTTTATGCATTCTGGCGTTCGTAGATACAAGAAAACTGTTAAAATTCTTCAGAAACGTCACTTTTGAAGTGTTTTCTTGTACTTTTAAGCCACTCAGATACCCTACGGGCTCGGAAAGTGCAACGAAACCATCAAATTTTAGCTAGAAACTGTATTTTTGTCGATTTTTATTGAATTTGAACTATATTTCAACGTTTTTTGATGGTTCTGAGCCACCAAACACACTTAAAGCATGCAGAATCGACTCAGAATAGGAAAAGGAGACGTTTAGGTCAATTTTATGCATTCTGGCGTTCGTAGATACAAGAAAACTGTTAAAATTCTTCAGAAACGTCACTTTTGAAGTGTTTTCTTGTACTTTTAAGCCACTCAGATACCCTACGGGCTCGGAAAGTGCAACGAAACCATCAAATTTTAGCTAGAAACTGTATTTTTGTCGATTTTTATTGAATTTGAACTATATTTCAACGTTTTTTGATGGTTCTGAGCCACCAAACACACTTAAAGCATGCAGAATCGACTCAGAATAGGAAAAGGAGACGTTTAGGTCAATTTTATGCATTCTGGCGTTCGTAGATACAAGAAAACTGTTAAAATTCTTCAGAAACGTCACTTTTGAAGTGTTTTCTTGTACTTTTAAGCCACTCAGATACCCTACGGGCTCGGAAAGTGCAACGAAACCATCAAATTTTAGCTAGAAACTGTATTTTTGTCGATTTTTATTGAATTTGAACTATATTTCAACGTTTTTTGATGGTTCTGAGCCACCAAACACACTTAAAGCATGCAGAATCGACTCAGAATAGGAAAAGGAGACGTTTAGGTCAATTTTATGCATTCTGGCGTTCGTAGATACAAGAAAACTGTTAAAATTCTTCAGAAACGTCACTTTTGAAGTGTTTTCTTGTACTTTTAAGCCACTCAGATACCCTACGGGCTCGGAAAGTGCAACGAAACCATCAAATTTTAGCTAGAAACTGTATTTTTGTCGATTTTTATTGAATTTGAACTATATTTCAACGTTTTTTGATGGTTCTGAGCCACCAAACACACTTAAAGCATGCAGAATCGACTCAGAATAGGAAAAGGAGACGTTTAGGTCAATTTTATGCATTCTGGCGTTCGTAGATACAAGAAAACTGTTAAAATTCTTCAGAAACGTCACTTTTGAAGTGTTTTCTTGTACTTTTAAGCCACTCAGATACCCTACGGGCTCGGAAAGTGCAACGAAACCATCAAATTTTAGCTAGAAACTGTATTTTTGTCGATTTTTATTGAATTTGAACTATATTTCAACGTTTTTTGATGGTTCTGAGCCACCAAACACACTTAAAGCATGCAGAATCGACTCAGAATAGGAAAAGGAGACGTTTAGGTCAATTTTATGCATTCTGGCGTTCGTAGATACAAGAAAACTGTTAAAATTCTTCAGAAACGTCACTTTTGAAGTGTTTTCTTGTACTTTTAAGCCACTCAGATACCCTACGGGCTCGGAAAGTGCAACGAAACCATCAAATTTTAGCTAGAAACTGTATTTTTGTCGATTTTTATTGAATTTGAACTATATTTCAACGTTTTTTGATGGTTCTGAGCCACCAAACACACTTAAAGCATGCAGAATCGACTCAGAATAGGAAAAGGAGACGTTTAGGTCAATTTTATGCATTCTGGCGTTCGTAGATACAAGAAAACTGTTAAAATTCTTCAGAAACGTCACTTTTGAAGTGTTTTCTTGTACTTTTAAGCCACTCAGATACCCTACGGGCTCGGAAAGTGCAACGAAACCATCAAATTTTAGCTAGAAACTGTATTTTTGTCGATTTTTATTGAATTTGAACTATATTTCAACGTTTTTTGATGGTTCTGAGCCACCAAACACACTTAAAGCATGCAGAATCGACTCAGAATAGGAAAAGGAGACGTTTAGGTCAATTTTATGCATTCTGGCGTTCGTAGATACAAGAAAACTGTTAAAATTCTTCAGAAACGTCACTTTTGAAGTGTTTTCTTGTACTTTTAAGCCACTCAGATACCCTACGGGCTCGGAAAGTGCAACGAAACCATCAAATTTTAGCTAGAAACTGTATTTTTGTCGATTTTTATTGAATTTGAACTATATTTCAACGTTTTTTGATGGTTCTGAGCCACCAAACACACTTAAAGCATGCAGAATCGACTCAGAATAGGAAAAGGAGACGTTTAGGTCAATTTTATGCATTCTGGCGTTCGTAGATACAAGAAAACTGTTAAAATTCTTCAGAAACGTCACTTTTGAAGTGTTTTCTTGTACTTTTAAGCCACTCAGATACCCTACGGGCTCGGAAAGTGCAACGAAACCATCAAATTTTAGCTAGAAACTGTATTTTTGTCGATTTTTATTGAATTTGAACTATATTTCAACGTTTTTTGATGGTTCTGAGCCACCAAACACACTTATAGCATGCAGAATCGACTCAGAATAGGAAAAGGAGACGTTTAGGTCAATTTTATGCATTCTGGCGTTCGTAGATACAAGAAAACTGTTTAAAATTCTTCAGAAACGTCACTTTTGAAGTGTTTTCTTGTACTTTTAAGCCACTCAGATACCCTACGGGCTCGGAAAGTGCAACGAAACCATCAAATTTTAGCTAGAAACTGTATTTTTGTCGATTTTTATTGAATTTGAACTATATTTCAACGTTTTTTGATGGTTCTGAGCCACCAAACACACTTAAAGCATGCAGAATCGACTCAGAATAGGAAAAGGAGACGTTTAGGTCAATTTTATGCATTCTGGCGTTCGTAGATACAAGAAAACTGTTAAAATTCTTCAGAAACGTCACTTTTGAAGTGTTTTCTTGTACTTTTAAGCCACTCAGATACCCTACGGGCTCGGAAAGTGCAACGAAACCATCAAATTTTAGCTAGAAACTGTATTTTTGTCGATTTTTATTGAATTTGAACTATATTTCAACGTTTTTTGATGGTTCTGAGCCACCAAACACACTTAAAGCATGCAGAATCGACTCAGAATAGGAAAAGGAGACGTTTAGGTCAATTTTATGCATTCTGGCGTTCGTAGATACAAGAAAACTGTTAAAATTCTTCAGAAACGTCACTTTTGAAGTGTTTTCTTGTAATCTTAAGCCACTCAGATACCCTACGGGCTCGGAAAGTGCAACGAAACCATCAAATTTTAGCTAGAAACTGTATTTTTGTCGATTTTTATTGAATTTGAACTATATTTCAACGTTTTTTGATGGTTCTGAGCCACCAAACACACTTATAGCATGCAGAATCGACTCAGAATAGGAAAAGGAGACGTTTAGGTCAATTTTATGCATTCTGGCGTTCGTAGATACAAGAAAACTGTTAAAATTCTTCAGAAACGTCACTTTTGAAGTGTTTTCTTATACTTTTAAGCCACTCAGATACCCTACGGGCTCGGAAAGTGCAACGAAACCATCAAATTTTAGCTAGAAACTGTATTTTTGTCGATTTTATTGAATTTGAACTATATATCAACGTTTTTTGACGGTTCTGAGCCACCAAACACACTTAAAGCATGCAGAATCGACTCAGAATAGGAAAAGGAGACGTTTAGGTCAATTTTATGCATTCTGGCGTTCGTAGATACAAGAAAACTGTTAAAATTCTTCAGAAACGTCACTTTTGAAGTGTTTTCTTGTACTTTTAAGCCACTCAGATACCCTACGGGCTCGGAAAGTGCAACGAAACCATCAAATTTTAGCTAGAAACTGTATTTTTGTCGATTTTTTTTGAATTTGAACTATATTTCAACGTTTTTTGATGGTTCTGAGCCACCAAACACACTTAAAGCATGCAGAATCGACTCAGAATAGGAAAAGGAGACGTTTAGGTCAATTTTATGCATTCTGGCGTTCGTAGATACAAGAAAACTGTTAAAATTCTTCAGAAACGTCACTTTTGAAGTGTTTTCTTGTACTTTCAAGCCACTCAGATACACTACGGGCTCGGAAAGTGCAACGAAACCATCAAATTTTAGCTAGAAACTGTATTTTTGTCGATTTTTATTGAATTTGAACTATATTTCAACGTTTTTTGATGGTTCTGAGCCACCAAACACACTTAAAGCATGCAGAATCGACTCAGAATAGGAAAAGGAGACGTTTAGGTCAATTTTATGCATTCTGGCGTTCGTAGATACAAGAAAACTGTTAAAATTCTTCAGAAACGTCACTTTTGAAGTGTTTTCTTGTACTTTTAAGCCACTCAGATACCCAACGGGCTCGGAAAGTACAACGAAACCATCAAATTTTAGCTAGAAACTGTATTTTTGTCGATTTTTATTGAATTTGAACTATATTTCAACGTTTTTTGATGATTCTGAGCCACCAAACACACTTAAAGCATGCAGAATCGACTCAGAATAGGAAAAGGAGACGTTTAGGTCAATTTTATGCATTCTGGCGTTCGTAGATACAAGAAAACTGTTAAAATTCTTCAGAAACGTCACTTTTGAAGTGTTTTCTTGTACTTTTAAGCCACTCAGATACCCTACGGGCTCGGAAAGTGCAACGAAACCATCAAATTTTAGCTAGAAACTGTATTTTTGTCGATTTTTATTGAATTTGAACTATATTTCAACGTTTTTTGATGGTTCTGAGCCACCAAACACACTTAAAGCATGCAGAATCGACTCAGAATAGGAAAAGGAGACGTTTAGGTCAATTTTATGCATTCTGGCGTTCGTAGATACAAGAAAACTGTTAAAATTCTTCAGAAACGTCACTTTTGAAGTGTTTTCTTGTACTTTTAAGCCACTCAGATA
>NW_026973020.1:0-80634 GCF_036711695.1 Zophobas morio | reverse complement strand
TTATTGAATTTGAACTATATTTCAACGTTTTTTGATGGTTCTGAGCCACCAAACACACTTAAAGCATGCAGAATCGACTCAGAATAGGAAAAGGAGACGATTAGGTCAATTTTATGCATTCTGGCGTTCGTAGATACAAGAAAACTGTTAAAATTCTTCAGAAACGTCACTTTTGAAGTGTTTTCTTGTACTTTTAAGCCAATCAGATACCCTACGGGCTCGGAAAGTGCAACGAAACCATCAAATTTTAGCTAGAAACTGTATTTTTGTCGATTTTTATTGAATTTAAACTATATTTCAACGTTTTTTGATGGTTCTGAGCCACCAAACACACTTAAAGCATGCAGAATCGACTCAGAATAGGAAAAGGAGACGTTTAGGTCAATTTTATGCATTCTGGCGTTCGTAGATACAAGAAAACTGTTAAAATTCTTCAGAAACGTCACTTTTGAAGTGTTTTCTTGTACTTTTAAGCCAATCAGATACCCTACGGGCTCGGAAAGTGCAACGAAACCATCAAATTTTAGCTAGAAACTGTATTTTTGTCGATTTTTATTGAATTTGAACTATATTTCAACGTTTTTTGATGGTTCTGAGCCACCAAACACACTTAAAGCATGCAGAATCGACTCAGAATAGGAAAAGGAGACGTTTAGGTCAATTTCATGCATTCTGGCGTTCGTAGATACAAGAAAACTGTTAAAATTCTTCAGAAACGTCACTTTTGAAGTGTTTTCTTGTACTTTTAAGCCAATCAGATACCCTACGGGCTCGGAAAGTGCAACGAAACCATCAAATTTTAGCTAGAAACTGTATTTTTGTCGATTTTTATTGAATTTAAACTATATTTCAACGTTTTTTGATGGTTCTGAGCCACCAAACACACTTAAAGCATGCAAAATCGACTCAGAATAGGAAAAGGAGACGTTTAGGTCAATTTTATGCATTCTGGCGTTCGTAGATACAAGAAAACTGTTAAAATTCTTCAGAAACGTCACTTTTGAAGTGTTTTCTTGTACTTTTAAGCCAATCAGATACCCTACGGGCTCGGAAAGTGCAACGAAACCATCAAATTTTAGCTAGAAACTGTATTTTTGTCGATTTTTATTGAATTTGAACTATATGTCAACGTTTTTTGATGGTTCTGAGCCACCAAACACACTTAAAGCATGCAGAATCGACTCAGAATAGGAAAAGGAGACGTTTAGGCCAATTTTATGCATTCTGGCGTTCGTAGATACAAGAAAACTGTTAAAATTCTTCAGAAACGTCACTTTTGAAGTGTTTTCTTGTACTTTTAAGCCAATGAGATACCCTACGGGCTCGGAAAGTGCAACGAAACCATCAAATTTTAGCTAGAAACAGTATTTTTGTCGATTTTTATTGAATTTGAACTATATTTCAACGTTTTTTGATGGTTCTGAGCCACCAAACACACTTAAAGCATGCAGAATCGACTCAGAATAGGAAAAGGAGACGTTTAGGTCAATTTTATGCATTCTGGCGTTCGTAGATACAAGAAAACTGTTAAAATTCTTCAGAAACGTCACTTTTGAAGTGTTTTCTTGTACTTTTAAGCCAATCAGATACCCTACGGGCTCGGAAAGTGCAACGAAACCATCAAATTTTAGCTAGAAACTGTATTTTTGTCGATTTTTATTGAATTTGAACTATATTTCAACGTTTTTTGATGGTTCTGAGCCACCAAACACACTTAAAGCATGCAGAATCGACTCAGAATAGGAAAAGGAGACGTTTAGGTCAATTTTATGCATTCTGGCGTTCGTAGATACAAGAAAACTGTTAAAATTCTTCAGAAACGTCACTTTTGAAGTGTTTTCTTGTACTTTTAAGCCAATCAGATACCTTACGGGCTCGGAAAGTGCAACGAAACCATCAAATTTTAGCTAGAAACTGTATTTTTGTCGATTTTTATTGAATTTGAACTATATTTCAACGTTTTTTGATGGTTCTGAGCCACCAAACACACTTAAAGCATGCAGAATCGACTCAGAGTAGGAAAAGGAGACGTTTAGGTCAATTTTATGCATTCTGGCGTTCGTAGATACAAGAAAACTGTTAAAATTCTTCAGAAACGTCACTTTTGAAGTGTTTTCTTGTACTTTTAAGCCAATCAGATACCCTACGGGCTCGGAAAGTGCAACGAAACCATCAAATTTTAGCTAGAAACTGTATTTTTGTCGATTTTTATTGAATTTAAACTATATTTCAACGTTTTTTGATGGTTCTGAGCCACCAAACACACTTAAAGCATGCAGAATCGACTCAGAATAGGAAAAGGAGACGTTTAGGTCAATTTTATGCATTCTGGCGTTCGTAGATACAAGAAAACTGTTAAAATTCTTCAGAAACGTCACTTTTGAAGTGTTTTCTTGTACTTTTAAGCCAATCAGATACCCTACGGGCTCGGAAAGTGCAACGAAACCATCAAATTTTAGCTAGAAACTGTATTTTTGTCGATTTTTATTGAATTTGAACTATATTTCAACGTTTTTTGATGGTTCTGAGCCACCAAACACACTTAAAGCATGCAGAATCGACTCAGAATAGGAAAAGGAGACGTTTAGGTCAATTTTATGCATTCTGGCGTTCGTAGATACAAGAAAACTGTTAAAATTCTTCAGAAACGTCACTTTTGAATTGTTTTCTTGTACTTTTAAGCCAATCAGATACCCTACGGGCTCGGAAAGTGCAACGAAACCATCAAATTTTAGCTAGAAACTGTATTTTTGTCGATTTTTATTGAATTTGAACTATATTTCAATGTTTTTTGATGGTTCTGAGCCACCAAACACACTTAAAGCATGCAGAATCGACTCAGAATAGGAAAAGGAGACGTTTAGGTCAATTTTATGCATTCTGGCGTTCGTAGATACAAGAAAAGTGTTAAAATTCTTCAGAAACGTCACTTTTGAAGTGTTTTCTTGTACTTTTAAGCCAATCAGATACCCTACGGGCTCGGAAAGTGCAACGAAACCATCAAATTTTAGCTAGAAACTGTATTTTTGTCGATTTTTATTGAATTTGAACTATATTTCAACGTTTTTTGATGGTTCTGAGCCACCAAACACACTTAAAGCATGCAGAATCGACTCAGAATAGGAAAAGGAGACGTTTAGGTCAATTTTATGCATTCTGGCGTTCGTAGATACAAGAAAACTGTTAAAATTCTTCAGAAACGTCACTTTTGAAGTGTTTTCTTGTACTTTTAAGCCAATCAGATACCCTACGGGCTCGGAAAGTGCAACGAAACCATCAAATTTTAGCTAGAAACTGTATTTTTGTCGATATTTATTGAATTTGAACTATATTTCAACGTTTTTTGATGGTTCTGAGCCACCAAACACTCTTAAAGCATGCAGAATCGACTCAGAATAGGAAAAGGAGACGTTTAGGTCAATTTTATGCATTCTGGCGTTCGTAGATACAAGAAAACTGTTAAAATTCTTCAGAAACGTCACTTTTGAAGTGTTTTCTTGTACTTTTAAGCCAATCAGATACCCTACGGGCTCGGAAAGTGCAACGAAACCATCAAATTTTAGCTAGAAACTGTATTTTTGTCGATTTTTATTGAATTTAAACTATATTTCAACGTTTTTTGATGGTTCTGAGCCACCAAACACACTTAAAGCATGCAAAATCGACTCAGAATAGGAAAAGGAGACGTTTAGGTCAATTTTATGCATTCTGGCGTTCGTAGATACAAGAAAACTGTTAAAATTCTTCAGAAACGTCACTTTTGAAGTGTTTTCTTGTACTTTTAAGCCAATCAGATACCCTACGGGCCCGGAAAGTGCAACGAAACCATCAAATTTTAGCTAGAAACTGTATTTTTGTCGATTTTTATTGAATTTGAACTATATTTCAACGTTTTTTGATGGTTCTGAGCCACCAAACACACTTAAAGCATGCAGAATCGACTCAGAATAGGAAAAGGAGACGTTTAGGCCAATTTTATGCATTCTGGCGTTCGTAGATACAAGAAAACTGTTAAAATTCTTCAGAAACGTCACTTTTGAAGTGTTTTCTTGTACTTTTAAGCCAATCAGATACCCTACGGGCTCGGAAAGTGCAACGAAACCATCAAATTTTAGCTAGAAACTGTATTTTTGTCGATTTTTATTGAATTTGAACTATATTTCAACGTTTTTTGATGGTTCTGAGCCACCAAACACACTTAAAGCATGCAGAATCGACTCAGAATAGGAAAAGGAGACGTCTAGGTCAATTTTATGCATTCTGGCGTTCGTAGATACAAGAAAACTGTTAAAATTCTTCAGAAACGTCACTTTTGAAGTGTTTTCTTGTACTTTTAAGCCAATCAGATACCCTACGGGCTCGGAAAGTGCAACGAAACCATCAAATTTTAGCTAGAAACAGTATTTTTGTCGATTTTTATTGAATTTGAACTATATTTCAACGTTTTTTGATGGTTCTGAGCCACCAAACACACTTAAAGCATGCAGAATCGACTCAGAATAGGAAAAGGAGACGTTTAGGTCAATTTTATGCATTCTGGCGTTCGTAGATACAAGAAAACTGTTAAAATTCTTCAGAAACGTCACTTTTGAAGTGTTTTCTTGTACTTTTAAGCCAATCAGATACCCTACGGGCTCGGAAAGTGCAACGAAACCATCAAATTTTAGCTAGAAACTGTATTTTTGTCGATTTTTATTGAATTTGAACTATATTTCAACGTTTTTTGATGGTTCTGAGCCACCAAACACACTTAAAGCATACAGAATCGACTCAGAATAGGAAAAGGAGACGTTTAGGTCAATTTTATGCATTCTGGCGTTCGTAGATACAAGAAAACTGTTAAAATTCTTCAGAAACGTCACTTTTGAAGTGTTTTCTTGTACTTTTAAGCCAATCAGATACCCTACGGGCTCGGAAAGTGCAACGAAACCATCAAATTTTAGCTAGAAACAGTATTTTTGTCGATTTTTATTGAATTTGAACTATATTTCAACGTTTTTTGATGGTTCTGAGCCACCAAACACACTTAAAGCATGCAGAATCGACTCAGAATAGGAAAAGGAGACGTTTAGGTCAATTTTATGCATTCTGGCGTTCGTAGATACAAGAAAACTGTTAAAATTCTTCAGAAACGTCACTTTTGAAGTGTTTTCTTGTACTTTTAAGCCAATCAGATACCCTACGGGCTCGGAAAGTGCAACGAAACCATCAAATTTTAGCTAGAAACTGTATTTTTGTCGATTTTTATTGAATTTGAACTATATTTCAACGTTTTTTGATGGTTCTGAGCCACCAAACACACTTAAAGCATACAGAATCGACTCAGAATAGGAAAAGGAGACGTTTAGGTCAATTTTATGCATTCTGGCGTTCGTAGATACAAGAAAACTGTTAAAATTCTTCAGAAACGTCACTTTTGAAGTGTTTTCTTGTACTTTTAAGCCAATCAGATACCCTACGGGCTCGGAAAGTGCAACGAAACCATCAAATTTTAGCTAGAAACTGTATTTTTGTCGATTTTTATTGAATTTGAACTATATTTCAACGTTTTTTGATGGTTCTGAGCCACCAAACACACTTAAAGCATGCAGAATCGACTCAGAATAGGAAAAGGAGACGTTTAGGTCAATTTTATGCATTCTGGCGTTCGTAGATACAAGAAAACTGTTAAAATTCTTCAGAAACGTCACTTTTGAAGTGTTTTCTTGTACTTTTAAGCCAATCAGATACCCTACGGGCTCGGAAAGTGCAACGAAACCATCAAATTTTAGCTAGAAACTGTATTTTTGTCGATTTTTATTGAATTTAAACTATATTTCAACGTTTTTTGATGGTTCTGAGCCACCAAACACACTTAAAGCATGCAGAATCGACTCAGAATAGGAAAAGGAGACGTTTAGGTCAATTTTATGCATTCTGGCGTTCGTAGATACAAGAAAACTGTTAAAATTCTTCAGAAACGTCACTTTTGAAGTGTTTTCTTGTACTTTTAAGCCAATCAGATACCCTACGGGCTCGGAAAGTGCAACGAAACCATCAAATTTTAGCTAGAAACTGTATTTTTGTCGATTTTTATTGAATTTGAACTATATTTCAACGTTTTTTGATGGTTCTGAGCCACCAAACACACTTAAAGCATGCAGAATCGACTCAGAATAGGAAAAGGAGACGTTTAGGTCAATTTTATGCATTCTGGCGTTCGTAGATACAAGAAAACTGTTAAAATTCTTCAGAAACGTCACTTTTGAAGTGTTTTCTTGTACTTTTAAGCCAATCAGATACCCTACGGGCTCGGAAAGTGCAACGAAACCATCAAATTTTAGCTAGAAACTGTATTTTTGTCGATTTTTATTGAATTTCAACTATATTTCAACGTTTTTTGATGGTTCTGAGCCACCAAACACACTTAAAGCATGCAGAATCGACTCAGAATAGGAAAAGGAGACGTTTAGGTCAATTTTATGCATTCTGGCGTTCGTAGATACAAGAAAACTGTTAAAATTCTTCAGAAACGTCACTTTTGAAGTGTTTTCTTGTACTTTTAAGCCAATCAGATACCCTACGGGCTCGGAAAGTGCAACGAAACCATCAAATTTTAGCTAGAAACTGTATTTTTGTCGATTTTTATTGAATTTGAACTATATTTCAACGTTTTTTGATGGTTCTGAGCCACCAAACACACTTAAAGCATGCAGAATCGACTCAGAATAGGAAAAGGAGACGTTTAGGTCAATTTTATGCATTCTGGCGTTCGTAGATACAAGAAAACTGTTAAAATTCTTCAGAAACGTCACTTTTGAAGTGTTTTCTTGTACTTTTAAGCCAATCAGATACCCTACGGGCTCGGAAATTGCAACGAAACCATCAAATTTTAGCTAGAAACTGTATTTTTGTCGATTTTTATTGAATTTGAACTATATTTCAACGTTTTTTGATGGTTCTGAGCCACCAAACACACTTAAAGCATGCAGAATCGACTCAGAATAGGACAAGGAGACGTCTAGGTCAATTTTATGCATTCTGGCGTTCGTAGATACAAGAAAACTGTTAAAATTCTTCAGAAACGTCACTTTTGAAGTGTTTTCTTGTACTTTTAAGCCAATCAGATACCCTACGGGCTCGGAAAGTGCAACGAAACCATCAAATTTTAGCTAGAAACTGTATTTTTGTCGATTTTTATTGAATTTGAACTATATTTCAACGTTTTTTGATGGTTCTGAGCCACCAAACACACTTAAAGCATGCAGAATCGACTCAGAATAGGAAAAGGAGACGTTTAGGTCAATTTTATGCATTCTGGCGTTCGTAGATACAAGAAAACTGTTAAAATTCTTCAGAAACGTCACTTTTGAAGTGTTTTCTTGTACTTTTAAGCCAATCAGATACCCTACGGGCTCGGAAAGTGCAACGAAACCATCAAATTTTAGCTAGAAACTGTATTTTTGTCGATTTTTATTGAATTTGAACTATATTTCAACGTTTTTTGATGGTTCTGAGCCACCAAACACACTTAAAGCATGCAGAATCGACTCAGAATAGGAAAAGGAGACGTTTAGGTCAATTTTATGCATTCTGGCGTTCGTAGATACAAGAAAACTGTTAAAATTCTTCAGAAACGTCACTTTTGAAGTGTTTTCTTGTACTTTTAAGCCAATCAGATACCCTACGGGCTCGGAAAGTGCAACGAAACCATCAAATTTTAGCTAGAAACTGTATTTTTGTCGATTTTTATTGAATTTGAACTATATTTCAACGTTTTTTGATGGTTCTGAGCCACCAAACACACTTAAAGCATGCAGAATCGACTCAGAATAGGAAAAGGAGACGTTTAGGTCAATTTTATGCATTCTGGCGTTCGTAGATACAAGAAAACTGTTAAAATTCTTCAGAAACGTCACTTTTGAAGTGTTTTCTTGTACTTTTAAGCCAATCAGATACCCTACGGGCTCGGAAAGTGCAACGAAACCATCAAATTTTAGCTAGAAACTGTATTTTTGTCGATTTTTATTGAATTTGAACTATATTTCAACGTTTTTTGATGGTTCTGAGCCACCAAACACACTTAAAGCATGCAGAATCGACTCAGAATAGGAAAAGGAGACGTTTAGGTCAATTTTATGCATTCTGGCGTTCGTAGATACAAGAAAACTGTTAAAATTCTTCAGAAACGTCACTTTTGAAGTGTTTTCTTGTACTTTTAAGCCAATCAGATACCCTACGGGCTCGGAAAGTGCAACGAAACCATCAAATTTTAGCTAGAAACTGTATTTTTGTCGATTTTTATTGAATTTGAACTATATTTCAACGTTTTTTGATGGTTCTGAGCCACCAAACACACTTAAAGCATGCAGAATCGACTCAGAATAGGAAAAGGAGACGTTTAGGTCAATTTTATGCATTCTGGCGTTCGTAGATACAAGAAAACTGTTAAAATTCTTCAGAAACGTCACTTTTGAAGTGTTTTCTTGTACTTTTAAGCCAATCAGATACCCTACGGGCTCGGAAAGTGCAACGAAACCATCAAATTTTAGCTAGAAACTGTATTTTTGTCGATTTTTATTGAATTTCAACTATATTTCAACGTTTTTTGATGGTTCTGAGCCACCAAACACACTTAAAGCATGCAGAATCGACTCAGAATAGGAAAAGGAGACGTTTAGGTCAATTTTATGCATTCTGGCGTTCGTAGATACAAGAAAACTGTTAAAATTCTTCAGAAACGTCACTTTTGAAGTGTTTTCTTGTACTTTTAAGCCAATCAGATACCCTACGGGCTCGGAAAGTGCAACGAAACCATCAAATTTTAGCTAGAAACTGTATTTTTGTCGATTTTTATTGAATTTGAACTATATTTCAACGTTTTTTGATGGTTCTGAGCCACCAAACACACTTAAAGCATGCAGAATCGACTCAGAATAGGAAAAGGAGACGTTTAGGTCAATTTTATGCATTCTGGCGTTCGTAGATACAAGAAAACTGTTAAAATTCTTCAGAAACGTCACTTTTGAAGTGTTTTCTTGTACTTTTAAGCCAATCAGATACCCTACGGGCTCGGAAATTGCAACGAAACCATCAAATTTTAGCTAGAAACTGTATTTTTGTCGATTTTTATTGAATTTGAACTATATTTCAACGTTTTTTGATGGTTCTGAGCCACCAAACACACTTAAAGCATGCAGAATCGACTCAGAATAGGACAAGGAGACGTCTAGGTCAATTTTATGCATTCTGGCGTTCGTAGATACAAGAAAACTGTTAAAATTCTTCAGAAACGTCACTTTTGAAGTGTTTTCTTGTACTTTTAAGCCAATCAGATACCCTACGGGCTCGGAAAGTGCAACGAAACCATCAAATTTTAGCTAGAAACTGTATTTTTGTCGATTTTTATTGAATTTGAACTATATTTCAACGTTTTTTGATGGTTCTGAGCCACCAAACACACTTAAAGCATGCAGAATCGACTCAGAATAGGAAAAGGAGACGTTTAGGTCAATTTTATGCATTCTGGCGTTCGTAGATACAAGAAAACTGTTAAAATTCTTCAGAAACGTCACTTTTGAAGTGTTTTCTTGTACTTTTAAGCCAATCAGATACCCTACGGGCTCGGAAAGTGCAACGAAACCATCAAATTTTAGCTAGAAACTGTATTTTTGTCGATTTTTATTGAATTTGAACTATATTTCAACGTTTTTTGATGGTTCTGAGCCACCAAACACACTTAAAGCATGCAGAATCGACTCAGAATAGGAAAAGGAGACGTTTAGGTCAATTTTATGCATTCTGGCGTTCGTAGATACAAGAAAACTGTTAAAATTCTTCAGAAACGTCACTTTTGAAGTGTTTTCTTGTACTTTTAAGCCAATCAGATACCCTACGGGCTCGGAAAGTGCAACGAAACCATCAAATTTTAGCTAGAAACTGTATTTTGGTCGATTTTTATTGAATTTGAACTATATTTCAACGTTTTTTGATGGTTCTGAGCCACCAAACACACTTAAAGCATGCAGAATCGACTCAGAATAGGAAAAGGAGACGTTTAGGTCAATTTTATGCATTCTGGCGTTCGTAGATACAAGAAAACTGTTAAAATTCTTCAGAAACGTCACTTTTGAAGTGTTTTCTTGTACTTTTAAGCCAATCAGATACCCTACGGGCTCGGAAAGTGCAACGAAACCATCAAATTTTAGCTAGAAACTGTATTTTTGTCGATTTTTATTGAATTTGAACTATATTTCAACGTTTTTTGATGGTTCTGAGCCACCAAACACACTTAAAGCATGCAGAATCGACTCAGAATAGGAAAAGGAGACGTTTAGGTCAATTTTATGCATTCTGGCGTTCGTAGATACAAGAAAACTGTTAAAATTCTTCAGAAACGTCACTTTTGAAGTGTTTTCTTGTACTTTTAAGCCAATCAGATACCCTACGGGCTCGGAAAGTGCAACGAAACCATCAAATTTTAGCTAGAAACTGTATTTTTGTCGATTTTTATTGAATTTGAACTATATTCAATGCTTGAGTTCAATTCAATGCTTGAGTTCACGATGGGTGAAGACGCGTCTCCGGACGCTCCTGACATTGTAACAGAAAAGCAGTGTAAAAAATGTAACCAAACTGTTATTAGTGCGCTAGTTAAATGTGTTACATGTAGTGTATGCTATCACAAAAGTTGTGCTAAAATCCTCAATGAACGGAAAAAAATATTCAACATATTATCTGAAAATGAAATGGAATGTGTACATCACAATAATGCTTCGTCAAGTCATTTCACTTCTGACAATAAGTCTCATCAGAATTCATGTTATGAAGACACGGAAAGTTTGCTGGACCTAAAAAATATCAAGGTGGAAGATGCTGTGAGAAACATTGTGGCTGAAGCACTCGCCCCGCTGCTGCAAGAAATCAAGTATCTCAGAGAAGAAGTGAGAAACCTAAAGGTCAGTAATGTTGACTTAGTGAGGATGCTGAAAAATGCACCAAATAATGGAAATTCCAAAACGTCCACATGGAACAAAAACAATTTTTTAGACGTGCCAACAAATAAAAACTCAGTACCTGATAGAGGTTTTTCTAACCAGCTGCGTGAACCGTCGATTAGTAATTATTTTCATTCTAACGCTTCGGAAAAAATAATACCCATATCTTCCCAATATAATGAGCAAGAAGTAGGAAATAAGACCTCAGAAAAATTTACCCCGATTCATGATTCGAGTACATCATTTCCAACTTCATTTTCGTTGGTGTTAAACAAAGAAAAACAGACATCCAGAAGAGAAGAGCATATACCCAAACCCACTAAAAAAGATGATCCAGGTAAAACATATTCGTTATCTTCATTAAACGAAAAGCCACAGGAGGACTTTCAAACTGTAATTTCCAAGAAAAACAAACGGAAATTTATTCGGGGAAAAGCGGAGGCATCCCCAAACTCAGGGCTGAGAGCTGTTCAGCGAAAAGCTTACGTTTACGTAGGAAATTTAATGCTTGACACTGAAGAAAAAGATCTTACCAATTTTCTAAAATCAAAGTTTCCAAATAGAGAATTTTTAATTGAAGCGCTATCCAAACGAGATAATGCCAAAAGTATCTCATTTAAGGTGACATTGGACCAAGAAATTTTTAATGAGTGTCTCAAAGAGGATCTATGGCCAAGTGGAATAATCGTCAAAAAGTTTTATTTTTTAAAGAAGGAGACAGCCACTGCTCACCAAACTTGAAGCGCAACAATGAGTGTAACGTAAATTCAAATATTCATATATCATTTGCCAATGTTAATGACAATAATGTTAAGGTCTCTGAAATCAGGTTAACTAAGCCATTAAATTTAGAAAAGAGGAAAAATAATTTTACATTGTGTAATTCAAATGATTCTGTTATAAATCTTTTTCAGCTGAACATTCAAAGCCTTAGCAACAAAATTCTTCAAACGAATACATTTCTACAGGCTGATCAACCGCTTGATATTCTGTGCATCAATGAGCACTGGTTACAAGAGGATCAGTTAGGTGTCTGTTTATTTGAAAACTATACGTTATTGTCACATTTTTGTCGACGCGAACATATACATGGTGGTGTAAGTATATTTGTCCATAACTCTGTTTTACCTTTATGTAAAACTTTAAAGGTCGAAAGATATTGCAAAGAAATTCATGCTGAATTTGCAGCTATTAAATTTAGAAATTTTAACATAATTTCTCTATACAGATCCACTAAAGGTAGTTTCGACATATTCCTCCTACAATTAGAATTATTATTAACTGAAATGTGTAAAAAAAATGAACTAATTATTATTTCTGGTGACTTTAATACTTACTTTAATTTAAATGATAATCAAGTGCAAACGTTAAGGTATCTCCTAAGGTCGTTTGATTTAAAAGAACTTATTACTTCCCCAACTAGAGGCAAAAACTGCCTGGACAATATCTTCACAAACTTGTCCGCAGATAAATATTTAGCAACCGCTTACAATCCTGGACTATCTGATCATGCTGGTGTTTGTATTACATTTATGACTTCCAAAATAAATACAGTAAAAAAAGAAATAACACATCGTCCTGTAACACAATTAGGTTTGTTTAAATTTTATAATCATATGGAACAAGTAAATTGGGACTTTGTAGATAATAATACTTTAAATTGCCAAGAGAAGTTTGACACTTTTTATAAAAAAATTGTAAATGCCGTAGAAATTTGTTTCCCTTTAAAAACATTTAGAACCACGAACATAACAAAAATAAAAGGGAGTTGGTTTACGGAACGACTTAGGGTGATGAGGGAACAGGTTAAATTTTATTGTGAACTTGCTAACCAAAATCAAATTAGTGCAGCTTATCTTAAACATCAAAAAAAAGTATATGCTAAAGAATTGGCTAAAGCAAAAAAATCTTACAATGACAATTATATTAATAATTCTTTGAATAAGCAAAAAGCAATGTGGCAGATTATAGATTCTGAAAGCAAAATAAAGAGTATTGAAAGTACAAACATTATCTCATGTGAAGATTTTAACAATTACTTCATAAATTTGAGTTCAAATTTGCAGGGAAATATTCCAACACTTGGACAAGATTTCCGATCGTACTTAACTTCAGATTACGATGCAAGTTTCACTTTTAAGGATGTCACTTTTAATGAAGTCCGTGATATAGTTTCAAAAATGAAAAATTCTAAAAGTAAAGATACTGATAATATATGCATATTAATGTTAAAAACAATTTTAAATCTAATTGTTATTCCAATGACAAAGGTAATAAACCATTGCATACAAGAGCATACGTTTCCAATACAACTAAAAGTAACTAAAGTTGTACCGATTCTTAAAAAACAAGGGGATATTAATTCCACAAAAAATTACCGTCCCATCTCATTGGTTCCAATATTTGGTAAAATATTTGAAACGATATTGAAAAATCAGTTAAGCGAATTCTTTGAAAGTTTATCACTCTTCAATTATTCACAATTTGGTTTCCGCAATAAGAGATCAACAACTCTAGCTACAAATTCGTTATGCTCGGAGATACTAAGGGCTTTCGAACAAAAACAAAATTCTTTATTAAGTGTATTTGATTTGCAAAAAGCATTTGACACTGTTTGTCATGATATATTATTATACAAGTTAAAATATTATCTTCGTTCTGAAAACAGCTTAAAATTGATCAGATCTTATTTGACTGACAGGCAACAATATGTATATTTCAATAATTCAGCATCATCTAAGCAAAAATTAGTTGCAGGAGTGCCGCAGGGGTCAGTGCTTGGGCCATTTTTATTTTTGGTTTACATTAATGATATATCAAGTCTAACTTTAGATGGTAAATTGGTTTTATTTGCAGATGATACGTCAGTTTTAATTTGTGGGAAAGATATTAACAGAATAAATGAAATGTCAAGTGAAGCCGAAACACAAATAAGTAATTGGTTCTCAGCCAACAAATTGTTAGCCAATAAAGACAAAACGCAACATTTACTTTTTTCACTTTCAAGTGAGATTAATAAAAATGACTACGTAAAATTTCTTGGTTTCTATCTTGATGGGAAATTGACCTGGGAGATTCATATTGATCATATGTTAAAAAAATTGGCAACTAAATTATTTCTGCTCCGTAAGCTTTATAGTGTTGTTTCTCAAAATATTCTTGTTACTGCTTATTTTGGCACAATTCACAGTATTATCTCTTATGGTATACTCATTTGGGGTCATTCTGCTCATGCTGGAAGGATATTCGCTTTTCAGAGAAAATGTGTTAGGGTCATTGGTGGACTCGGATACAGAGAAGATTGTCGACAATTGTTTACAAAATTTGGTATTATTACAGTTCCGTGTGAATTTATATTGCAATGTCTTTTATTCATTTATCAAAACCAAGCGAATTATGGCTCTGGCGAACATGAATACGCCACTCGATATAGGCATTTGTTGCGAAATGATTTCATTAGACTTAAAAGATCTGAAAATAGCATTGCTCACTATTGTGTGGAATTTTACAACGCGGTACCTACTGCAATGAAAAAGGCTAATCTCAATCAATTTAAAGTATGTATTAAGAAAATACTGATACAAAATGCATTTTTCTCGTTTGAAGAATTTTTTCAATTTATGAAATCAATGCAAAACTAATGTGCTTTTCCTTTGTTAGATATGATTTAGTATTAAGCTTTTGTTAATTATTTTATGACGTGTGTAAATATTTTGTATGGTAACACAAATATATATTACTATTACTATTACTATTACTATTACTATATTTCAACGTTTTTTGATGGTTCTGAGCCACCAAACACACTTAAAGCATGCAGAATCGACTCAGAATAGGAAAAGGAGACGTTTAGGTCAATTTTATGCATTCTGGCGTTCGTAGATACAAGAAAACTGTTAAAATTCTTCAGAAACGTCACTTTTGAAGTGTTTTCTTGTACTTTTAAGCCAATCAGATACCCTACGGGCTCGGAAAGTGCAACGAAACCATCAAATTTTAGCTAGAAACTGTATTTTTGTCGATTTTTATTGAATTTGAACTATATTTCAACGTTTTTTGATGGTTCTGAGCCACCAAACACACTTAAAGCATGCAGAATCGACTCAGAATAGGAAAAGGAGACGTTTAGGTCAATTTTATGCATTCTGGCGTTCGTAGATACAAGAAAACTGTTAAAATTCTTCAGAAACGTCACTTTTGAAGTGTTTTCTTGTACTTTTAAGCCAATCAGATACCCTACGGGCTCGGAAAGTGCAACGAAACCATCAAATTTTAGCTAGAACCTGTATTTTTGTCGATTCTTATTGAATTTGAACTATATTTCAACGTTTTTTGATGGTTCTGAGCCACCAAACACACTTAAAGCATGCAGAATCGACTCAGAATAGGAAAAGGAGACGTTTAGGTCAATTTTATGCATTCTGGCGTTCGTAGATACAAGAAAACTGTTAAAATTCTTCAGAAACGTCACTTTTTAAGTGTTTTCTTGTACTTTTAAGCCAATCAGATACCCTACGGGCTCGGAAAGTGCAACGAAACCATCAAATTTTAGCTAGAAACTGAATTTTTGTCGATTTTTATTGAATTTGAACTATATTTCAACGTTTTTTGATGGTTCTGAGCCACCAAACACACTTAAAGCATGCAGAATCGACTCAGAATAGGAAAAGGAGACGTTTAGGTCAATTTTATGCATTCTGGCGTTCGTAGATACAAGAAAACTGTTAAAATTCTTCAGAAACGTCACTTTTGAAGTGTTTTCTTGTACTTTTAAGCCAATCAGATACCCTACGGGCTCGGAAAGTGCAACGAAACCATCAAATTTTAGCTAGAAACTGTATTTTTGTCGATTTTTATTGAATTTGAACTATATTTCAACGTTTTTTGATGGTTCTGAGCCACCAAACACACTTAAAGCATGCAGAATCGACTCAGAATAGGAAAAGGAGACGTTTAGGTCAATTTTATGCATTCTGGCGTTCGTAGATACAAGAAAACTGTTAAAATTCTTCAGAAACGTCACTTTTGAAGTGTTTTCTTGTACTTTTAAGCCAATCAGATACCCTACGGGCTCGGAAAGTGCAACGAAACCATCAAATTTTAGCTAGAAACTGTATTTTTGTCGATTTTTATTGAATTTGAACTATATTTCAACGTTTTTTGATGGTTCTGAGCCACCAAACACACTTAAAGCATGCAGAATCGACTCAGAATAGGAAAAGGAGACGTTTAGGTCAATTTTATGCATTCTGGCGTTCGTAGATACAAGAAAACTGTTAAAATTCTTCAGAAACGTCACTTTTGAAGTGTTTTCTTGTACTTTTAAGCCAATCAGATACCCTGCGGGCTCGGAAAGTGCAACGAAACCATCAAATTTTAGCTAGAAACTGTATTTTTGTCGATTTTTATTGAATTTGAACTAAATTTCAACGTTTTTTGATGGTTCTGAGCCACCAAACACACTTAAAGCATGCAGAATCGACTCAGAATAGGAAAAGGAGACGTTTAGGTCAATTTTATGCATTCTGGCGTTCGTAGATACAAGAAAACTGTTAAAATTCTTCAGAAACGTCACTTTTGAAGTGTTTTCTTGTACTTTTAAGCCAATCAGATACCCTACGGGCTCGGAAAGTGCAACGAAACCATCAAATTTTAGCTAGAAACTGTATTTTTGTCGATTTTTATTGAATTTGAACTATATTTCAACGTTTTTTGATGGTTCTGAGCCACCAAACACACTTAAAGCATGCAGAATCGACTCAGAATAGGAAAAGGAGACGTTTAGGTCAATTTTATGCATTCTGGCGTTCGTAGATACAAGAAAACTGTTAAAATTCTTCAGAAACGTCACTTTTGAAGTGTTTTCTTGTACTTTTAAGCCAATCAGATACCCTACGGGCTCGGAAAGTGCAACGAAACCATCAAATTTTAGCTAGAAACTGTATTTTTGTCGATTTTTATTGAATTTGAACTATATTTCAACGTTTTTTGATGGTTCTGAGCCACCAAACACACTTAAAGCATGCAGAATCGACTCAGAATAGGAAAAGGAGACGTTTAGGTCAATTTTATGCATTCTGGCGTTCGTAGATACAAGAAAACTGTTAAAATTCTTCAGAAACGTCACTTTTGAAGTGTTTTCTTGTACTTTTAAGCCAATCAGATACCCTACGGGCTCGGAAAGTGCAACGAAACCATCAAATTTTAGCTAGAAACTGTATTTTTGTCGATTTTTATTGAATTTGAACTATATTTCAACGTTTTTTGATGGTTCTGAGCCACCAAACACACTTAAAGCATGCAGAATCGACTCAGAATAGCAAAAGGAGACGTTTAGGTCAATTTTATGCATTCTGGCGTTCGTAGATACAAGAAAACTGTTAAAATTCTTCAGAAACGTCACTTTTGAAGTGTTTTCTTGTACTTTTAAGCCAATCAGATACCCTACGGGCTCGGAAAGTGCAACGAAACCATCAAATTTTAGCTAGAAACTGTATTTTTGTCGATTTTTATTGAATTTGAACTATATTTCAACGTTTTTTGATGGTTCTGAGCCACCAAACACACTTAAAGCATGCAGAATCGACTCAGAATAGGAAAAGGAGACGTTTAGGTCAATTTTATGCATTCTGGCGTTCGTAGATACAAGAAAACTGTTAAAATTCTTCAGAAACGTCACTTTTGAAGTGTTTTCTTGTACTTTTAAGCCAATCAGATACCCTACGGGCTCGGAAAGTGCAACGAAACCATCAAATTTTAGCTAGAAACTGTATTTTTGTCGATTTTTATTGAATTTGAACTATATTTCAACGTTTTTTGATGGTTCTGAGCCACCAAACACACTTAAAGCATGCAGAATCGACTCAGAATAGGAAAAGGAGACGTTTAGGTCAATTTTATGCATTCTGGCGTTCGTAGATACAAGAAAACTGTTAAAATTCTTCAGAAACGTCACTTTTGAAGTGTTTTCTTGTACTTTTAAGCCAATCAGATACCCTACGGGCTCGGAAAGTGCAACGAAACCATCAAATTTTAGCTAGAAACTGTATTTTTGTCGATTTTTATTGAATTTGAACTATATTTCAACGTTTTTTGATGGTTCTGAGCCACCAAACACACTTAAAGCATGCAGAATCGACTCAGAATAGGAAAAGGAGACGTTTAGGTCAATTTTATGCATTCTGGCGTTCGTAGATACAAGAAAACTGTTAAAATTCTTCAGAAACGTCACTTTTGAAGTGTTTTCTTGTACTTTTAAGCCAATCAGATACCCTACGGGCTCGGAAAGTGCAACGAAACCATCAAATTTTAGCTAGAAACTGTATTTTTGTCGATTTTTATTGAATTTGAACTATATTTCAACGTTTTTTGATGGTTCTGAGCCACCAAACACACTTAAAGCATGCAGAATCGACTCAGAATAGGAAAAGGAGACGTTTAGGTCAATTTTATGCATTCTGGCGTTCGTAGATACAAGAAAACTGTTAAAATTCTTCAGAAACGTCACTTTTGAAGTGTTTTCTTGTACTTTTAAGCCAATCAGAAACCCTACGGGCTCGGAAAGTGCAACGAAACCATCAAATTTTAGCTAGAAACTGTATTTTTGTCGATTTTTATTGAATTTGAACTATATTTCAACGTTTTTTGATGGTTCTGAGCCACCAAACACACTTAAAGCATGCAGAATCGACTCAGAATAGGAAAAGGAGACGTTTAGGTCAATTTTATGCATTCTGGCGTTCGTAGATACAAGAAAACTGTTAAAATTCTTCAGAAACGTCACTTTTGAAGTGTTTTCTTGTACTTTTAAGCCAATCAGATACCCTACGGGCTCGGAAAGTGCAACGAAACCATCAAATTTTAGCTAGAAACTGTATTTTTGTCGATTTTTATTGAATTTGAACTATATTTCAACGTTTTTTGATGGTTCTGAGCCACCAAACACACTTAAAGCATGCAGAATCGACTCAGAATAGGAAAAGGAGACGTTTAGGTCAATTTTATGCATTCTGGCGTTCGTAGATACAAGAAAACTGTTAAAATTCTTCAGAAACGTCACTTTTGAAGTGTTTTCTTGTACTTTTAAGCCAATCAGATACCCTACGGGCTCGGAAAGTGCAACGAAATCATCAAATTTTAGCTAGAAACTGTATTTTTGTCGATTTTTATTGAATTTGAACTATATTTCAACGTTTTTTGATGGTTCTGAGCCACCAAACACACTTAAAGCATGCAGAATCGACTCAGAATAGGAAAAGGAGACGTTTAGGTCAATTTTATGCATTCTGGCGTTCGTAGATACAAGAAAACTGTTAAAATTCTTCAGAAACGTCACTTTTGAAGTGTTTTCTTGTACTTTTAAGCCAATCAGATACCCAACGGGCTCGGAAAGTGCAACGAAACCATCAAATTTTAGCTAGAAACTGTATTTTTGTCGATTTTTATTGAATTTGAACTATATTTCAACGTTTTTTGATGGTTCTGAGCCACCAAACACACTTAAAGCATGCAGAATCGACTCAGAATAGGAAAAGGAGACGTTTAGGTCAATTTTATGCATTCTGGCGTTCGTAGATACAAGAAAACTGTTAAAATTCTTCAGAAACGTCACTTTTGAAGTGTTTTCT
The DNA here is from genome assembly GCF_036711695.1 of Zophobas morio. Classification (NCBI taxonomy): domain Eukaryota; kingdom Metazoa; phylum Arthropoda; class Insecta; order Coleoptera; family Tenebrionidae; genus Zophobas; species Zophobas morio. The sequence continues at coordinate 61,031 of NW_026973020.1, read as the reverse complement.
TGTACTTTTAAGCCAATCAGATACCCTACGGGCTCGGAAAGTGCAACGAAACCATCAAATTTTAGCTAGAAACTGTATTTTTGTCGATTTTTATTGAATTTGAACTATATTTCAACGTTTTTTGATGGTTCTGAGCCACCAAACACACTTAAAGCATGCAGAATCGACTCAGAATAGGAAAAGGAGACGTTTAGGTCAATTTTATGCATTCTGCCGTTCGTAGATACAAGAAAACTGTTAAAATTCTTCAGAAACGTCACTTTTGAAGTGTTTTCTTGTACTTTTAAGCCAATCAGATACCCTACGGGCTCGGAAAGTGCAACGAAACCATCAAATTTTAGCTAGAAACTGTATTTTTGTCGATTTTTATTGAATTTAAACTATATTTCAACGTTTTTTGATGGTTCTGAGCCACCAAACACACTTAAAGCATGCAGAATCGACTCAGAATAGGAAAAGGAGACGTTTAGGTCAATTTTATGCATTCTGGCGTTCGTAGATACAAGAAAACTGTTAAAATTCTTCAGAAACGTCACTTTTGAAGTGTTTTCTTGTACTTTTAAGCCAATCAGATACCCTACGGGCTCGGAAAGTGCAACGAAACCATCAAATTTTAGCTAGAAACTGTATTTTTGTCGATTTTTATTGAATTTGAACCATATTTCAACGTTTTTTGATGGTTCTGAGCAACCAAACACACTTAAAGCATGCAGAATCGACTCAGAATAGGAAAAGGAGACGTTTAGGTCAATTTTATGCATTCTGGCGTTCGTAGATACAAGAAAACTGTTAAAATTCTTCAGAAACGTCACTTTTGAAGTGTTTTCTTGTACTTTTAAGCCAATCAGATACCCTACGGGCTCGGAAAGTGCAACGAAACCATCAAATTTTAGCTAGAAACTGTATTTTTGTCGATTTTTATTGAATTTGAACTATATTTCAACGTTTTTTGATGGTTCTGAGCCACCAAACACACTTAAAGCATGCAGAATCGACTCAGAATAGGAAAAGGAGACGTTTAGGTCAATTTTATGCATTCTGGCGTTCGTAGATACAAGAAAACTGTTAAAATTCTTCAGAAACGTCACTTTTGAAGTGTTTTCTTGTACTTTTAAGCCAATCAGATACCCAACGGGCTCGGAAAGTGCAACGAAACCATCAAATTTTAGCTAGAAACTGTATTTTTGTCGATTTTTATTGAATTTGAACTATATTTCAACGTTTTTTGATGGTTCTGAGCCACCAAACACACTTAAAGCATGCAGAATCGACTCAGAATAGGAAAAGGAGACGTTTAGGTCAATTTTATGCATTCTGGCGTTCGTAGATACAAGAAAACTGTTAAAATTCTTCAGAAACGTCACTTTTGAAGTGTTTTCTTGTACTTTTAAGCCAATCAGATACCCTACGGGCTCGGAAAGTGCAACGAAACCATCAAATTTTAGCTAGAAACTGTATTTTTGTCGATTTTTATTGAATTTGAACTATATTTCAACGTTTTTTGATGGTTCTGAGCCACCAAACACACTTAAAGCATGCAGAATCGACTCAGAATAGGAAAAGGAGACGTTTAGGTCAATTTTATGCATTCTGGCGTTCGTAGATACAAGAAAACTGTTAAAATTCTTCAGAAACGTCACTTTTGAAGTGTTTTCTTGTACTTTTAAGCCAATCAGATACCCTACGGGCTCGGAAAGTGCAACGAAACCATCAAATTTTAGCTAGAAACTGTATTTTTGTCGATTTTTATTGAATTTGAACTATATTTCAACGTTTTTTGATGGTTCTGAGCCACCAAACACACTTAAAGCATGCAGAATCGACTCAGAATAGGAAAAGGAGACGTTTAGGTCAATTTTATGCATTCTGGCGTTCGTAGATACAAGAAAACTGTTAAAATTCTTCAGAAACGTCACTTTTGAAGTGTTTTCTTGTACTTTTAAGCCAATCAGATACCCTACGGGCTCGGAAAGTGCAACGAAACCATCAAATTTTAGCTAGAAACTGTATTTTTGTCGATTTTTATTGAATTTGAACTATATTTCAACGTTTTTTGATGGTTCTGAGCCACCAAACACACTTAAAGCATGCAGAATCGACTCAGAATAGCAAAAGGAGACGTTTAGGTCAATTTTATGCATTCTGGCGTTCGTAGATACAAGAAAACTGTTAAAATTCTTCAGAAACGTCACTTTTGAAGTGTTTTCTTGTACTTTTAAGCCAATCAGATACCCTACGGGCTCGGAAAGTGCAACGAAACCATCAAATTTTAGCTAGAAACTGTATTTTTGTCGATTTTTATTGAATTTGAACTATATTTCAACGTTTTTTGATGGTTCTGAGCCACCAAACACACTTAAAGCATGCAGAATCGACTCAGAATAGGAAAAGGAGACGTTTAGGTCAATTTTATGCATTCTGGCTTTCGTAGATACAAGAAAACTGTTAAAATTCTTCAGAAACGTCACTTTTGAAGTGTTTTCTTGTACTTTTAAGCCAATCAGATACCCTACGGGCTCGGAAAGTGCAACGAAAACATCAAATTTTAGCTAGAAACTGTATTTTTGTCGATTTTTATTGAATTTGAACTATATTTCAACGTTTTTTGATGGTTCTGAGCCACCAAACACACTTAAAGCATGCAGAATCGACTCAGAATAGGAAAAGGAGACGTTTAGGTCAATTTTATGCATTCTGGCGTTCGTAGATACAAGAAAACTGTTAAAATTCTTCAGAAACGTCACTTTTGAAGTGTTTTCTTGTACTTTTAAGCCAATCAGATACCCTACGGGCTCGGAAAGTGCAACGAAACCATCAAATTTTAGCTAGAAACTGTATTTTTGTCGATTTTTATTGAATTTGAACTATATTTCAACGTTTTTTGATGGTTCTGAGCCACCAAACACACTTAAAGCATGCAGAATCGACTCAGAATAGGAAAAGGAGACGTTTAGGTCAATTTTATGCATTCTGGCGTTCGTAGATACAAGAAAACTGTTAAAATTCTTCAGAAACGTCACTTTTGAAGTGTTTTCTTGTACTTTTAAGCCAATCAGATACCCTACGGGCTCGGAAAGTGCAACGAAACCAACAAATTTTAGCTAGAAACTGTATTTTTGTCGATTTTTATTGAATTTGAACTATATTTCAACGTTTTTTGATGGTTCTGAGCCACCAAACACACTTAAAGCATGCAGAATTGACTCAGAATAGGAAAAGGAGACGTTTAGGTCAATTTTATGCATTCTGGCGTTCGTAGATACAAGAAAACTGTTAAAATTCTTCAGAAACGTCACTTTTGAAGTGTTTTCTTGTACTTTTAAGCCAATCAGATATCTTACGGGCTCGGAAAGTGCAACGAAACCATCAAATTTTAGCTAGAAACTGTATTTTTGTCGATTTTTATTGAATTTGAACTATATTTCAACGTTTTTTGATGGTTCTGAGCCACCAAACACACTTAAAGCATGCAGAATCGACTCAGAATAGGAAAAGGAGACGTTTAGGTCAATTTTATGCATTCTGGCGTTCGTAGATACAAGAAAAATGTTAAAATTCTTCAGAAACGTCACTTTTGAAGTGTTTTCTTGTACTTTTAAGCCAATCAGATACCCTACGGGCTCGGAAAGTGCAACGAAACCATCAAATTTTAGCTAGAAACTGTATTTTTGTCGATTTTTATTGAATTTGAACTATATTTCAACGTTTTTTGATGGTTCTGAGCCACCAAACACACTTAAAGCATGCAGAATCGACTCAGAATAGGAAAAGGAGACGTTTAGGTCAATTTTATGCATTCTGGCGTTCGTAGATACAAGAAAACTGTTAAAATTCTTCAGAAACGTCACTTTTGAAGTGTTTTCTTGTACTTTTAAGCCAATCAGATACCCTACGGGCTCGGAAAGTGCAACGAAACCAACAAATTTTAGCTAGAAACTGTATTTTTGTCGATTTTTATTGAATTTGAACTATATTTCAACGTTTTTTGATGGTTCTGAGCCACCAAACACACTTAAAGCATGCAGAATTGACTCAGAATAGGAAAAGGAGACGTTTAGGTCAATTTTATGCATTCTGGCGTTCGTAGATACAAGAAAACTGTTAAAATTCTTCAGAAACGTCACTTTTGAAGTGTTTTCTTGTACTTTTAAGCCAATCAGATATCTTACGGGCTCGGAAAGTGCAACGAAACCATCAAATTTTAGCTAGAAACTGTATTTTTGTCGATTTTTATTGAATTTGAACTATATTTCAACGTTTTTTGATGGTTCTGAGCCACCAAACACACTTAAAGCATGCAGAATCGACTCAGAATAGGAAAAGGAGACGTTTAGGTCAATTTTATGCATTCTGGCGTTCGTAGATACAAGAAAACTGTTAAAATTCTTCAGAAACGTCACTTTTGAAGTGTTTTCTTGTACTTTTAAGCCAATCAGATACCCTACGGGCTCGGAAAGTGCAACGAAACCATCAAATTTTAGCTAGAAACTGTATTTTTGTCGATTTTTATTGAATTTGAACTATATTTCAACGTTTTTTGATGGTTCTGAGCCACCAAACACACTTAAAGCATGCAGAATCGACTCAGAATAGGAAAAGGAGACGTTTAGGTCAATTTTATGCATTCTGGCGTTCGTAGATACAAGAAAACTGTTAAAATTCTTCAGAAACGTCACTTTTGAAGTGTTTTCTTGTACTTTTAAGCCAATCAGATACCCAACGGGCTCGGAAAGTGCAACGAAACCATCAAATTTTAGCTAGAAACTGTATTTTTGTCGATTTTTATTGAATTTGAACTATATTTCAACGTTTTCTGATGGTTCTGAGCCACCAAACACACTTAAAGCATGCAGAATCGACTCAGAATAGGAAAAGGAGACGTTTAGGTCAATTTTATGCATTCTGGCGTTCGTAGATACAAGAAAACTGTTAAAATTCTTCAGAAACGTCACTTTTGAAGTGTTTTCTTGTACTTTTAAGCCAATCAGATACCCTACGGGCTCGGAAAGTGCAACGAAACCATCAAATTTTAGCTAGAAACTGTATTTTTGTCGATTTTTATTGAATTTGAACTATATTTCAACGTTTTTTGATGGTTCTGAGCCACCAAACACACTTAAAGCATGCAGAATCGACTCAGAATAGGAAAAGGAGACGTTTAGGTCAAATTTATGCATTCTGGCGTTCGTAGATACAAGAAAACTGTTAAAATTCTTCAGAAACGTCACTTTTGAAGTGTTTTCTTGTACTTTTAAGCCAATCAGATACCCAACGGGCTTGGAAAGTGCAACGAAACCATCAAATTTTAGCTATAAACTGTATTTTTGTCGATTTTTATTGAATTTGAACTATATTTCAACGTTTTTTGATGGTTCTGAGCCACCAAACACACTTAAAGCATGCAGAATCGACTCAGAATAGGAAAAGGAGACGTTTAGGTCAATTTTATGCATTCTGGCGTTCGTAGATACAAGAAAACTGTTAAAATTCTTCAGAAACGTCACTTTTGAAGTGTTTTCTTGTACTTTTAAGCCAATCAGATACCCAACGGGCTCGGAAAGTGCAACGAAACCATCAAATTTTAGCTAGAAACTGTATTTTTGTCGATTTTTATTGAATTTGAACTATATTTCAACGTTTTCTGATGGTTCTGAGCCACCAAACACACTTAAAGCATGCAGAATCGACTCAGAATAGGAAAAGGAGACGTTTAGGTCAATTTTATGCATTCTGGCGTTCGTAGATACAAGAAAACTGTTAAAATTCTTCAGAAACGTCACTTTTGAAGTGTTTTCTTGTACTTTTAAGCCAATCAGATACCCAACGGGCTCGGAAAGTGCAACGAAACCATCAAATTTTAGCTAGAAACTGTATTTTTGTCGATTTTTATTGAATTTGAACTATATTTCAACGTTTTTTGATGGTTCTGAGCCACCAAACACACTTAAAGCATGCAGAATCGACTCAGAATAGGAAAAGGAGACGTTTAGGTCAATTTTATGCATTCTGGCGTTCGTAGATACAAGAAAACTGTTAAAATTCTTCAGAAACGTCACTTTTGAAGTGTTTTCTTGTACTTTTAAGCCAATCAGATACCCTACGGGCTCGGAAAGTGCAACGAAACCATCAAATTTTAGCTAGAAACTGTATTTTTGTCGATTTTTATTGAATTTGAACTATATTTCAACGTTTTTTGATGGTTCTGAGCCACCAAACACACTTAAAGCATGCAGAATCGACTCAGAATAGGAAAAGGAGACGTTTAGGTCAATTTTATGCATTCTGGCGTTCGTAGATACAAGAAAACTGTTAAAATTCTTCAGAAACGTCACTTTTGAAGTGTTTTCTTGTACTTTTAAGCCAATCAGATACCCTACGGGCTCGGAAAGTGCAACGAAACCATCAAATTTTAGCTAGAAACTGTATTTTTGTCGATTTTTATTGAATTTGAACTATATTTCAACGTTTTTTGATGGTTCTGAGCCACCAAACACACTTAAAGCATGCAGAATCGACTCAGAATAGGAAAAGGAGACGTTTAGGTCAATTTTATGCATTCTGGCGTTCGTAGATACAAGAAAACTGTTAAAATTCTTCAGAAACGTCACTTTTGAAGTGTTTTCTTGTACTTTTAAGCCAATCAGATACCCTACGGGCTCGGAAAGTGCAACGAAACCATCAAATTTTAGCTAGAAACTGTATTTTTGTCGATTTTTATTGAATTTGAACTATATTTCAACGTTTTTTGATGGTTCTGAGCCACCAAACACACTTAAAGCATGCAGAATCGACTCAGAATAGGAAAAGGAGACGTTTAGGTCAATTTTATGCATTCTGGCGTTCGTAGATACAAGAAAACTGTTAAAATTCTTCAGAAACGTCACTTTTGAAGTGTTTTCTTGTACTTTTAAGCCAATCAGATACCCTACGGGCTCGGAAAGTGCAACGAAACCATCAAATTTTAGCTAGAAACTGTATTTTTGTCGATTTTTATTGAATTTGAACTATATTTCAACGTTTTTTGATGGTTCTGAGCCACCAAACACACTTAAAGCATGCAGAATCGACTCAGAATAGGAAAAGGAGACGTTTAGGTCAATTTTATGCATTCTGGCGTTCGTAGATACAAGAAAACTGTTAAAATTCTTCAGAAACGTCACTTTTGAAGTGTTTTCTTGTACTTTTAAGCCAATCAGATACCCTACGGGCTCGGAAAGTGCAACGAAACCATCAAATTTTAGCTAGAAACTGTATTTTTGTCGATTTTTATTGAATTTGAACTATATTTCAACGTTTTTTGATGGTTCTGAGCCACCAAACACACTTAAAGCATGCAGAATCGACTCAGAATAGGAAAAGGAGACGTTTAGGTCAATTTTATGCATTCTGGCGTTCGTAGATACAAGAAAACTGTTAAAATTCTTCAGAAACGTCACTTTTGAAGTGTTTTCTTGTACTTTTAAGCCAATCAGATACCCTACGGGCTCGGAAAGTGCAACGAAACCATCAAATTTTAGCTAGAAACTGTATTTTTGTCGATTTTTATTGAATTTGAACTATATTTCAACGTTTTTTGATGGTTCTGAGCCACCAAACACACTTAAAGCATGCAGAATCGACTCAGAATAGGAAAAGGAGACGTTTAGGTCAATTTTATGCATTCTGGCGTTCGTAGATACAAGAAAACTGTTAAAATTCTTCAGAAACGTCACTTTTGAAGTGTTTTCTTGTACTTTTAAGCCAATCAGATACCCTACGGGCTCGGAAAGTGCAACGAAACCATCAAATTTTAGCTAGAAACTGTATTTTTGTCGATTTTTATTGAATTTGAACTATATTTCAACGTTTTTTGATGGTTCTGAGCCACCAAACACACTTAAAGCATGCAGAATCGACTCAGAATAGGAAAAGGAGACGTTTAGGTCAATTTTATGCATTCTGGCGTTCGTAGATACAAGAAAACTGTTAAAATTCTTCAGAAACGTCACTTTTGAAGTGTTTTCTTGTACTTTTAAGCCAATCAGATACCCTACGGGCTCGGAAAGTGCAACGAAACCATCAAATTTTAGCTAGAAACTGTATTTTTGTCGATTTTTATTGAATTTGAACTATATTTCAACGTTTTTTGATGGTTCTGAGCCACCAAACACACTTAAAGCATGCAGAATCGACTCAGAATAGGAAAAGGAGACGTTTAGGTCAATTTTATGCATTCTGGCGTTCGTAGATACAAGAAAACTGTTAAAATTCTTCAGAAACGTCACTTTTGAAGTGTTTTCTTGTACTTTTAAGCCAATCAGATACCCTACGGGCTCGGAAAGTGCAACGAAACCATCAAATTTTAGCTAGAAACTGTATTTTTGTCGATTTTTATTGAATTTGAACTATATTTCAACGTTTTTTGATGGTTCTGAGCCACCAAACACACTTAAAGCATGCAGAATCGACTCAGAATAGGAAAAGGAGACGTTTAGGTCAATTTTATGCATTCTGGCGTTCGTAGATACAAGAAAACTGTTAAAATTCTTCAGAAACGTCACTTTTGAAGTGTTTTCTTGTACTTTTAAGCCAATCAGATACCCTACGGGCTCGGAAAGTGCAACGAAACCATCAAATTTTAGCTAGAAACTGTATTTTTGTCGATTTTTATTGAATTTGAACTATATTTCAACGTTTTTTGATGGTTCTGAGCCACCAAACACACTTAAAGCATGCAGAATCGACTCAGAATAGGAAAAGGAGACGTTTAGGTCAATTTTATGCATTCTGGCGTTCGTAGATACAAGAAAACTGTTAAAATTCTTCAGAAACGTCACTTTTGAAGTGTTTTCTTGTACTTTTAAGCCAATCAGATACCCTACGGGCTCGGAAAGTGCAACGAAACCATCAAATTTTAGCTAGAAACTGTATTTTTGTCGATTTTTATTGAATTTGAACTATATTTCAACGTTTTTTGATGGTTCTGAGCCACCAAACACACTTAAAGCATGCAGAATCGACTCAGAATAGGAAAAGGAGACGTTTAGGTCAATTTTATGCATTCTGGCGTTCGTAGATACAAGAAAACTGTTAAAATTCTTCAGAAACGTCACTTTTGAAGTGTTTTCTTGTACTTTTAAGCCAATCAGATACCCTACGGCTCGGAAAGTGCAACGAAACCATCAAATTTTAGCTAGAAACTGTATTTTTGTCGATTTTTATTGAATTTGAACTATATTTCAACGTTTTTTGATGGTTCTGAGCCACCAAACACACTTAAAGCATGCAGAATCGACTCAGAATAGGAAAAGGAGACGTTTAGGTCAATTTTATGCATTCTGGCGTTCGTAGATACAAGAAAACTGTTAAAATTCTTCAGAAACGTCACTTTTGAAGTGTTTTCTTGTACTTTTAAGCCAATCAGATACCCTACGGGCTCGGAAAGTGCAACGAAACCATCAAATTTTAGCTAGAAACTGTATTTTTGTCGATTTTTATTGAATTTGAACTATATTTCAACGTTTTTTGATGGTTCTGAGCCACCAAACACACTTAAAGCATGCAGAATCGACTCAGAATAGGAAAAGGAGACGTTTAGGTCAATTTTATGCATTCTGGCGTTCGTAGATACAAGAAAACTGTTAAAATTCTTCAGAAACGTCACTTTTGAAGTGTTTTCTTGTACTTTTAAGCCAATCAGATACCCTACGGGCTCGGAAAGTGCAACGAAACCATCAAATTTTAGCTAGAAACTGTATTTTTGTCGATTTTTATTGAATTTGAACTATATTTCAACGTTTTTTGATGGTTCTGAGCCACCAAACACACTTAAAGCATGCAGAATCGACTCAGAATAGGAAAAGGAGACGTTTAGGTCAATTTTATGCATTCTGGCGTTCGTAGATACAAGAAAACTGTTAAAATTCTTCAGAAACGTCACTTTTGAAGTGTTTTCTTGTACTTTTAAGCCAATCAGATACCCTACGGGCTCGGAAAGTGCAACGAAACCATCAAATTTTAGCTAGAAACTGTATTTTTGTCGATTTTTATTGAATTTGAACTATATTTCAACGTTTTTTGATGGTTCTGAGCCACCAAACACACTTAAAGCATGCAGAATCGACTCAGAATAGGAAAAGGAGACGTTTAGGTCAATTTTATGCATTCTGGCGTTCGTAGATACAAGAAAACTGTTAAAATTCTTCAGAAACGTCACTTTTGAAGTGTTTTCTTGTACTTTTAAGCCAATCAGATACCCTACGGGCTCGGAAAGTGCAACGAAACCATCAAATTTTAGCTAGAAACTGTATTTTTGTCGATTTTTATTGAATTTGAACTATATTTCAACGTTTTTTGATGGTTCTGAGCCACCAAACACACTTAAAGCATGCAGAATCGACTCAGAATAGGAAAAGGAGACGTTTAGGTCAATTTTATGCATTCTGGCGTTCGTAGATACAAGAAAACTGTTAAAATTCTTCAGAAACGTCACTTTTGAAGTGTTTTCTTGTACTTTTAAGCCAATCAGATACCCTACGGGCTCGGAAAGTGCAACGAAACCATCAAATTTTAGCTAGAAACTGTATTTTTGTCGATTTTTATTGAATTTGAACTATATTTCAACGTTTTTTGATGGTTCTGAGCCACCAAACACACTTAAAGCATGCAGAATCGACTCAGAATAGGAAAAGGAGACGTTTAGGTCAATTTTATGCCATTCTGGCGTTTTGTAGATACAAGAAAACTGTTAAAATTCTTCAGAAACGTCACTTTTGAAGTGTTTTCTTGTACTTTTAAGCCAATCAGATACCCTACGGGCTCGGAAAGTGCAACGAATCCATCAAATTTTAGCTAGAAACTGTATTTTTGTCGATTTTTATTGAATTTGAACTATATTTCAACGTTTTTTGATGGTTCTGAGCCACCAAACACACTTAAAGCATGCAGAATCGACTCAGAATAGGAAAAGGAGACGTTTAGGTCAATTTTATGCATTCTGGCGTTCGTAGATACAAGAAAACTGTTAAAATTCTTCAGAAACGTCACTTTTGAAGTGTTTTCTTGTACTTTTAAGCCAATCAGATACCCTACGGGCTCGGAAAGTGCAACGAAACCATCAAATTTTAGCTAGAAACTGTATTTTTGTCGATTTTTATTGAATTTGAACTATATTTCAACGTTTTTTGATGGTTCTGAGCCACCAAACACACTTAAAGCATGCAGAATCGACTCAGAATAGGAAAAGGAGACGTTTAGGTCAATTTTATGCATTCTGGCGTTCGTAGATACAAGAAAACTGTTAAAATTCTTCAGAAACGTCACTTTTGAAGTGTTTTCTTGTACTTTTAAGCCAATCAGATACCCTACGGGCTCGGAAAGTGCAACGAAACCATCAAATTTTAGCTAGAAACTGTATTTTTGTCGATTTTTATTGAATTTGAACTATATTTCAACGTTTTTTGATGGTTCTGAGCCACCAAACACACTTAAAGCATGCAGAATCGACTCAGAATAGGAAAAGGAAAGTTTAGGTCAATTTTATGCATTCTGGCGTTCGTAGATACAAGAAAACTGTTAAAATTCTTCAGAAACGTCACTTTTGAAGTGTTTTCTTGTACTTTTAAGCCAATCAGATACCCTACGGGCTCGGAAAGTGCAACGAAACCATCAAATTTTAGCTAGAAACTGCATTTTTGTCGATTTTTATTGAATTTGAACTATATTTCAACGTTTTTTGATGGTTCTGAGCCACCAAACACACTTAAAGCATGCAGAATCGACTCAGAATAGGAAAAGGAGACGTTTAGGTCAATTTTATGCATTCTGGCGTTCGTAGATACAAGAAAACTGTTAAAATTCTTCAGAAACGTCACTTTTGAAGTGTTTTCTTGTACTTTTAAGCCAATCAGATACCCAACGGGCTCGGAAAGTGCAACGAAACCATCAAATTTTAGCTAGAAACTGTATTTTTGTCGATTTTTATTGAATTTGAACTATATTTCAACGTTTTTTGATGGTTCTGAGCCACCAAACACACTTAAAGCATGCAGAATCGACTCAGAATAGGAAAAGGAGACGTTTAGGTCAATTTTATGCATTCTGGCTTTCGTAGATACAAGAAAACTGTTAAAATTCTTCAGAAACGTCACTTTTGAAGTGTTTTCTTGTACTTTTAAGCCAATCAGATACCCTACGGGCTCGGAAAGTGCAACGAAACCATCAAATTTTAGCTAGAAACTGTATTTTTGTCGATTTTTATTGAATTTGAACTACATTTCAACGTTTTTTGATGGTTCTGAGCCACCAAACACACTTAAAGCATGCAGAATCGACTCAGAATAGGAAAAGGAGACGTTTAGGTCAATTTTATGCATTCTGGCGTTCGTAGATACAAGAAAACTGTTAAAATTCTTCAGAAACGTCACTTTTGAAGTGTTTTCTTGTACTTTTAAGCCAATCAGATACCCTACGGGCTCGGAAAGTGCAACGAAACCATCAAATTTTAGCTAGAAACTGTATTTTTGTCGATTTTTATTGAATTTGAACTATATTTCAACGTTTTTGGAAGGTTCTGAGCCACCAAACACACTTAAAGCATGCAGAATCGACTCAGAATAGGAAAAGGAGACGTTTAGGTCAATTTTATGCATTCTGGCGTTCGTAGATACAAGAAAACTGTTAAAATTCTTCAGAAACGTCACTTTTGAAGTGTTTTCTTGTACTTTTAAGCCAATCAGATACCCTACGGGCTCGGAAAGTGCAACGAAACCATCAAATTTTAGCTAGAAACTGTATTTTTGTCGATTTTTATTGAATTTGAACTATATTTCAACGTTTTTTGATGGTTCTGAGCCACCAAACACACTTAAAGCATGCAGAATCGACTCAGAATAGGAAAAGGAGACGTTTAGGTCAATTTTATGCATTCTGGCGTTCGTAGATACAAGAAAACTGTTAAAATTCTTCAGAAACGTCACTTTGGAAGTGTTTTCTTGTACTTTTAAGCCAATCAGATACCCTACGGGCTCGGAAAGTGCAACGAAACCATCAAATTTTAGCTAGAAACTGTATTTTTGTCGATTTTTATTGAATTTGAACTATATTTCAACGTTTTTTGATGGTTCTGAGCCACCAAACACACTTAAAGCATGCAGAATCGACTCAGAATAGGAAAAGGAGACGTTTAGGTCAATTTTATGCATTCTGGCGTTCGTAGATACAAGAAAACTGTTAAAATTCATTAGAAACGTCACTTTTGAAGTGTTTTCTTGTACTTCTAAGCCAATCAGATACCCTGCGGGCTCGGAAAGTGCAACGAAACCATCAAATTTTAGCTAGAAACTGTATTTTTGTCGATTTTTATTGAATTTGAACTATATTTCAACGTTTTTTGATGGTTCTGAGCCACCAAACACACTTAAAGCATGCAGAATCGACTCAGAATAGGAAAAGGAGACGTTTAGGTCAATTTTATGCATTCTGGCGTTCGTAGATACAAGAAAACTGTTAAAATTCTTCAGAAACGTCACTTTTGAAGTGTTTTCTTGTACTTTTAAGCCAATCAGATACCCTACGGGCTCGGAAAGTGCAACGAAACCATCAAATTTTAGCTAGAAACTGTATTTTTGTCGATTTTTATTGAATTTGAACTATATTTCAACGTTTTTTGATGGTTCTGAGCCACCAAACACACTTAAAGCATGCAGAATCGACTCAGAATAGGAAAAGGAGACGTTTAGGTCAATTTTATGCATTCTGGCGTTCGTAGATACAAGAAAACTGTTAAAATTCTTCAGAAACGTCACTTTTGAAGTGTTTTCTTGTACTTTTAAGCCAATCAGATACCCTACGGGCTCGGAAAGTGCAACGAAACCATCAAATTTTAGCTAGAAACTGTATTTTTGTCGATTTTTATTGAATTTGAACTATATTTCAACGTTTTTTGATGGTTCTGAGCCACCAAACACACTTAAAGCATGCAGAATCGACTCAGAATAGGAAAAGGAGACGTTTAGGTCAAATTTTATGCATTCTGGCGTTCGTAGATACAAGAAAACTGTTAAAATTCTTCAGAAACGTCACTTTTGAAGTGTTTTCTTGTACTTTTAAGCCAATCAGATACCCTACGGGCTCGGAAAGTGCAACGAAACCATCAAATTTTAGCTAGAAACTGTATTTTTGTCGATTTTTATTGAATTTGAACTATATTTCAACGTTTTTTGATGGTTCTGAGCCACCAAACACACTTAAAGCATGCAGAATCGACTCAGAATAGGAAAAGGAGACGTTTAGGTCAATTTTATGCATTCTGGCGTTCGTAGATACAAGAAAACTGTTAAAATTCTTCAGAAACGTCACTTTTGAAGTGTTTTCTTGTACTTTTAAGCCAATCAGATACCCTACGGGCTCGGAAAGTGCAACGAAACCATCAAATTTTAGCTAGAAACTGTATTTTTGTCGATTTTTATTGAATTTGAACTATATTTCAACGTTTTTTGATGGTTCTGAGCCACCAAACACACTTAAAGCATGCAGAATCGACTCAGAATAGGAAAAGGAGACGTTTAGGTCAATTTTATGCATTCTGGCGTTCGTAGATACAAGAAAACTGTTAAAATTCTTCAGAAACATCACTTTTGAAGTGTTTTCTTGTACTTTTAAGCCAATCAGATACCCTATGGGCTCGGAAAGTGCAACGAAACCATCAAATTTTAGCTAGAAACTGTATTTTTGTCGATTTTTATTGAATTTGAACTATATTTCAACGTTTTTTGATGGTTCTGAGCCACCAAACACACTTAAAGCATGCAGAATCGACTCAGAATAGGAAAAGGAGACGTTTAGGTCAATTTTATGCATTCTGGCGTTCGTAGATACAAGAAAACTGTTAAAATTCTTCAGAAACGTCACTTTGGAAGTGTTTTCTTGTACTTTTAAGCCAATCAGATACCCTACGGGCTCGGAAAGTGCAACGAAACCATCAAATTTTAGCTAGAAACTGTATTTTTGTCGATTTTTATTGAATTTGAACTATATTTCAACGTTTTTTGATGGTTCTGAGCCACCAAACACACTTAAAGCATGCAGAATCGACTCAGAATAGGAAAAGGAGACGTTTAGGTCAATTTTATGCATTCTGGCGTTCGTAGATACAAGAAAACTGTTAAAATTCTTCAGAAACGTCACTTTTGAAGTGTTTTCTTGTACTTCTAAGCCAATCAGATACCCTGCGGGCTCGGAAAGTGCAACGAAACCATCAAATTTTAGCTAGAAACTGTATTTTTGTCGATTTTTATTGAATTTGAACTATATTTCAACGTTTTTTGATGGTTCTGAGCCACCAAACACACTTAAAGCATGCAGAATCGACTCAGAATAGGAAAAGGAGACGTTTAGGTCAATTTTATGCATTCTGGCGTTCGTAGATACAAGAAAACTGTTAAAATTCTTCAGAAACGTCACTTTTGAAGTGTTTTCTTGTACTTTTAAGCCAATCAGATACCCTACGGGCTCGGAAAGTGCAACGAAACCATCAAATTTTAGCTAGAAACTGTATTTTTGTCGATTTTTATTGAATTTGAACTATATTTCAACGTTTTTTGATGGTTCTGAGCCACCAAACACACTTAAAGCATGCAGAATCGACTCAGAATAGGAAAAGGAGACGTTTAGGTCAATTTTATGCATTCTGGCGTTCGTAGATACAAGAAAACTGTTAAAATTCTTCAGAAACGTCACTTTTGAAGTGTTTTCTTGTACTTTTAAGCCAATCAGATACCCTACGGGCTCGGAAAGTGCAACGAAACAATCAAATTTTAGCTAGAAACTGTATTTTTGTCGATTTTTATTGAATTTGAACTATATTTCAACGTTTTTTGATGGTTCTGAGCCACCAAACACACTTAAAGCATGCAGAATCGACTCAGAATAGGAAAAGGAGACGTTTAGGTCAAATTTATGCATTCTGGCGTTCGTAGATACAAGAAAACTGTTAAAATTCTTCAGAAACGTCACTTTTGAAGTGTTTTCTTGTACTTTTAAGCCAATCAGATACCCTACGGGCTCGGAAAGTGCAACGAAACCATCAAATTTTAGCTAGAAACTGTATTTTTGTCGATTTTTATTGAATTTGAACTATATCCAGATATTGGTAGATCCACTTTAACAAATTTGACATGCATGTCTCAAATAACAACTACAACATTAGAAAATAAAGGACAGCTTGATGCAATTTACATTGATCTTTCAAAGGCGTTTGATAAAATAGATCACCTGATACTACTAGAGAAATTGTCAGATTTTGGGTTTTCTTATTTATTAGTGCAATTCATGTCGTCCTATTTGTTATCCCGTGAAAACGTTGTTTTATATAATGGATAT
Source organism: Zophobas morio (assembly GCF_036711695.1). Lineage (NCBI taxonomy): Eukaryota > Metazoa > Arthropoda > Insecta > Coleoptera > Tenebrionidae > Zophobas > Zophobas morio. Next base: position 44,672 of record NW_026973020.1, on the reverse strand, counting down.
AAATCGAAATATTATGTTGCGACTTCTGGAGTTCTACAAGGGTCCATACTTGGACCCTTGCTGTTCTTAATTTATATTAATGATGCTATAGAAGTCATAACAAACTCGCAAGTACTTATGTTTGCGGATGATATAAAAATTTTTAGGGAAATTGCTAATGTTAACGACTCTGTACTACTTCAAAATGATGTGAATAAATTTAGAAGCTGGTGTACATCTAATTGCTTATCAATTAATACGGATAAGTGTAAAATCATGACATTTTCATTGTGTAAAAATATATTTCTATATGACTATAATTTTCAAGGCATGGTTATTGAAAGGGTCACATCAATTAAAGATCTTGGAATTTGTTATGATTCTGAAATGAACTTTAAGCAACATGTATGTAACATTGTAAATAAAGCGAGTAAAATGTGGGGATTCGTAGTTAGAAATTGTAAAGTATTTAGTAATATCCAGGTCTTCGTCAACTTATATAACGCACTCATCAGACCCATCCTCGAATATAACTCCTTGGCTTGGTTCCCATACTATTCTTATCAAATTCAAATGCTTGAAGGTGTCCAACGAAAGTTTTTAAAATACTTACATTTTAAGACTGAAAAGGTGTGGCCTGAGAGAAATTATCCGCATCAAGTTTTATTGCAAAACTTTAATTTCAAATCCCTACACAGTCGAAGAATTGCTGCCGCCCTAATTTTTTTGTATAAGACAGTTAACAGTAAAATTACTTGTGAGCGAATCCTTAAAGAACTTAATTTTCTGGTTCCTAGGTTAAATAGTAGGTTTTCAACCACACTTTATTGTAAAGCTCCTCGTACCAACATAGGAAGAAAAGCCCCTTTGTATGTAATAAGCTTTTATCTTAGTAAATTTGAAAGAGAAACCGATTGTGACATATTTTATTGCAAACTGCATGAGTTGAAAAGATGTATTCTAGAAATTTTCAATTAGTAAAATTTAGTTTTAGTTTTCATATTAATATTATTTATTTCAATTGCAGGATTTGAATTTTTGTATTAGAATAAGTTATTATTATACTTTAAAATACTCTTTTGATGAATAATTTTAGAATATTTTAGAATAAGTTATTGTCATAGAGTAGAATTCTTTATTGTTGAATGTTTTGTCCTATTATTGGAAAATATTTTCTGTTGGGCAAATAAACCATATTATTATTATTATTATTATTATTATATTTCAACGTTTTTTGATGGTTCTGAGCCACCAAACACACTTAAAGCATGCAGAATCGACTCAGAATAGGAAAAGGAGACGTTTAGGTCAATTTTATGCATTCTGGCGTTCGTAGATACAAGAAAACTGTTAAAATTCTTCAGATACGTCACTTTTGAAGGGTTTTCTTGTACTTTTAAGCCAATCAGATACCCTACGGGCTCGGAAAGTGCAACGAAACCATCAAATTTTAGCTAGAAACTGTATTTTTGTCGATTTTTATTGAATTTGAACTATATTTCAACGTTTTTTGATGGTTCTGAGCCACCAAACACACTTAAAGCATGCAGAATCGACTCAGAATAGGAAAAGGAGACGTTTAGGTCAATTTTATGCATTCTGGCGTTCGTAGATACAAGAAAACTGTTAAAATTCTTCAGAAACGTCACTTTTGAAGTGTTTTCTTGTACTTTTAAGCCAATCAGATACCCTACGGGTTCGGAAAGTGCAACGAAACCATCAAATTTTAGCTAGAAACTGTATTTTTGTCGATTTTTATTGAATTTGAACTATATTTCAACGTTTTTTGATGGTTCTGAGCCACCAAACACACTTAAAGCATGCAGAATCGACTCAGAATAGGAAAAGGAGACGTTTAGGTCAATTTTATGCATTCTGGCGTTCGTAGATACAAGAAAACTGTTAAAATTCTTCAGAAACGTCACTTTTGAAGTGTTTTCTTGTACTTTTAAGCCAATCAGATACCCTACGGGCTCGGAAAGTGCAACGAAACCATCAAATTTTAGCTAGAAACTGTATTTTTGTCGATTTTTATTGAATTTGAACTATATTTCAACGTTTTTTGATGGTTCTGAGCCACCAAACACACTTAAAGCATGCAGAATCGACTCAGAATAGGAAAAGGAGACGTTTAGGTCAATTTTATGCATTCTGGCGTTCGTAGATACAAGAAAACTGTTAAAATTCTTCAGAAACGTCACTTTTGAAGTGTTTTCTTGTACTTTTAAGCCAATCAGATACCCTACGGGCTCGGAAAGTGCAACGAAACCATCAAATTTTAGCTAGAAACTGTATTTTTGTCGATTTTTATTGAATTTGAACTATATTTCAACGTTTTTTGATGGTTCTGAGCCACCAAACACACTTAAAGCATGCAGAATCGACTCAGAATAGGAAAAGGAGACGTTTAGGTCAATTTTATGCATTCTGGCGTTCGTAGATACAAGAAAACTGTTAAAATTCTTCAGAAACGTCACTTTTGAAGTGTTTTCTTGTACTTTTAAGCCAATCAGATACCCTACGGGCTCGGAAAGTGCAACGAAACCATCAAATTTTAGCTAGAAACTGTATTTTTGTCGATTTTTATTGAATTTGAACTATATTTCAACGTTTTTTGATGGTTCTGAGCCACCAAACACACTTAAAGCATGCAGAATCGACTCAGAATAGGAAAAGGAGACGTTTAGGTCAATTTTATGCATTCTGGCGTTCGTAGATACAAGAAAACTGTTAAAATTCTTCAGAAACGTCACTTTTGAAGTGTTTTCTTGTACTTTTAAGCCAATCAGATACCCTACGGGCTCGGAAAGTGCAACGAAACCATCAAATTTTAGCTAGAAACTGTATTTTTGTCGATTTTTATTGAATTTGAACTATATTTCAACGTTTTTTGATGGTTCTGAGCCACCAAACACACTTAAAGCATGCAGAATCGACTCAGAATAGGAAAAGGAGACGTTTAGGTCAATTTTATGCATTCTGGCGTTCGTAGATACAAGAAAACTGTTAAAATTCTTCAGAAACGTCACTTTTGAAGTGTTTTCTTGTACTTTTAAGCCAATCAGATACCCTACGGGCTCGGAAAGTGCAACGAAACCATCAAATTTTAGCTAGAAACTGTATTTTTGTCGATTTTTATTGAATTTGAACTATATTTCAACGTTTTTTGATGGTTCTGAGCCACCAAACACACTTAAAGCATGCAGAATCGACTCAGAATAGGAAAAGGAGACGTTTAGGTCAATTTTATGCATTCTGGCGTTCGTAGATACAAGAAAACTGTTAAAATTCTTCAGAAACGTCACTTTTGAAGGGTTTTCTTGTACTTTTAAGCCAATCAGATACCCTGCGGGCTAGGAAAGTGCAACGAAACCATCAAATTTTAGCTAGAAACTGTATTTTTGTCGATTTTTATTGAATTTGAACTATATTTCAACGTTTTTTTATGGTTCTGAGCCACCAAACACACTTAAAGCATGCAGAATCGACTCAGAATAGGAAAAGGAGACGTTTAGGTCAATTTTATGCATTCTGGCGTTCGTAGATACAAGAAAACTGTTAAAATTCTTCAGAAACGTCACTTTTGAAGTGTTTTCTTGTACTTTTAAGCCAATCAGATACCCTACGGGCTCGGAAAGTGCAACGAAACCATCAAATTTTAGCTAGAAACTGTATTTTTGTCGATTTTTATTGAATTTGAACTATATTTCAACGTTTTTTGATGGTTCTGAGCCACCAAACACACTTAAAGCATGCAGAATCGACTCAGAATAGGAAAAGGAGACGTTTAGGTCAATTTTATGCATTCTGGCGTTCGTAGATACAAGAAAACTGTTAAAATTCTTCAGAAACGTCACTTTTGAAGTGTTTTCTTGTACTTTTAAGCCAATCAGATACCCTACGGGCTCGGAAAGTGCAACGAAACCATCAAATTTTAGCTAGAAACTGTATTTTTGTCGATTTTTATTGAATTTGAACTATATTTCAACGTTTTTTGATGGTTCTGAGCCACCAAACACACTTAAAGCATGCAGAATCGACTCAGAATAGGAAAAGGAGACGTTTAGGTCAATTTTATGCATTCTGGCGTTCGTAGATACAAGAAAACTGTTAAAATTCTTCAGAAACGTCACTTTTGAAGTGTTTTCTTGTACTTTTAAGCCAATCAGATACCCTACGGGCTCGGAAAGTGCAACGAAACCATCAAATTTTAGCTAGAAACTGTATTTTTGTCGATTTTTATTGAATTTGAACTATATTTCAACGTTTTTTGATGGTTCTGAGCCACCAAACACACTTAAAGCATGCAGAATCGACTCAGAATAGGAAAAGGAGACGTTTAGGTCAATTTTATGCATTCTGGCGTTCGTAGATACAAGAAAACTGTTAAAATTCTTCAGAAACGTCACTTTTGAAGTGTTTTCTTGTACTTTTAAGCCAATCAGATACCCTACGGGCTCGGAAAGTGCAACGAAACCATCAAATTTTAGCTAGAAACTGTATTTTTGTCGATTTTTATTGAATTTGAACAATATTTCAACGTTTTTTGATGGTTCTGAGCCACCAAACACACTTAAAGCATGCAGAATCGACTCAGAATAGGAAAAGGAGACGTTTAGGTCAATTTTATGCATTCTGGCGTTCGTAGATACAAGAAAACTGTTAAAATTCTTCAGAAACGTCACTTTTGAAGTGTTTTCTTGTACTTTTAAGCAAATCAGATACCCTACGGGCTCGGAAAGTGCAACGAAACCATCAAATTTTAGCTAGAAACTGTATTTTTGTCGATTTTTATTGAATTTGAACTATATTTCAACGTTTTTTGATGGTTCTGAGCCACCAGACACACTTAAAGCATGCAGAATCGACTCAGAATAGGAAAAGGAGACGTTTAGGTCAATTTTATGCATTCTGGCGTTCGTAGATACAAGAAAACTGTTAAAATTCTTCAGAAACGTCACTTTTGAAGTGTTTTCTTGTACTTTTAAGCCAATCAGATATCCTACGGGCTCGGAAAGTGCAACGAAACCATCAAATTTTAGCTAGAAACTGTATTTTTGTCGATTTTTATTGAATTTGAACTATATTTCAACGTTTTTTGATGGTTCTGAGCCACCAAACACACTTAAAGCATGCAGAATCGACTCAGAATAGGAAAAGGAGACGTTTAGGTTAATTTTATGCATTCTGGCTTTCGTAGATACAAGAAAACTGTTAAAATTCTTCAGAAACGTCACTTTTGAAGTGTTTTCTTGTACTTTTAAGCCAATCAGATACCCTACGGGCTCGGAAAGTGCAACGAAACCATCAAATTTTAGCTAGAAACTGTATTTTTGTCGATTTTTATTGAATTTGAACTATATTTCAACGTTTTTTGATAGTTCTGAGCCACCAAACACACTTAAAGCATGCAGAATCGACTCAGAATAGGAAAAGGAGAAGTTTAGGTCAATTTTATGCATTCTGGCGTTCGTAGATACAAGAAAACTGTTAAAATTCTTCAGAAACGTCACTTTTGAAGTGTTTTCTTGTACTTTTAAGCCAATCAGATACCCTACGGGCTCGGAAAGTGCAACGAAACCATCAAATTTTAGCTAGAAACTGTATTTTTGTCGATTTTTATTGAATTTGAACTATATTTCAACGTTTTTTGATGGTTCTGAGCCACCAAACACACTTAAAGCATGCAGAATCGACTCAGAATAGGAAAAGGAGACGTTTAGGTCAATTTTATGCATTCTGGCGTTCGTAGATACAAGAAAACTGTTAAAATTCTTCAGAAACGTCACTTTTGAAGTGTTTTCTTGTACTTTTAAGCCAATCAGATACCCTACGGGCTCGGAAAGTGCAACGAAACCATCAAATTTTAGCTAGAAACTGTATTTTTGTCGATTTTTATTGAATTTGAACTATATTTCAACGTTTTTTGATGGTTCTGAGCCACCAAACACACTTAAAGCATGCAGAATCGACTCAGAATAGGAAAAGGAGACGTTTAGGTCAATTTTATGCATTCTGGCGTTCGTAGATACAAGAAAACTGTTAAAATTCTTCAGAAACGTCACTTTTGAAGTGTTTTCTTGTACTTTTAAGCCAATCAGATACCCTACGGGCTCGGAAAGTGCAACGAAACCATCAAATTTTAGCTAGAAACTGTATTTTTGTCGATTTTTATTGAATTTGAACTATATTTCAACGTTTTTTGATGGTTCTGAGCCACCAAACACACTTAAAGCATGCAGAATCGACTCAGAATAGGAAAAGGAGACGTTTAGGTCAATTTTATGCATTCTGGCGTTCGTAGATACAAGAAAACTGTTAAAATTCTTCAGAAACGTCACTTTTGAAGTGTTTTCTTGTACTTTTAAGCCAATCAGATACCCTACGGGCTCGGAAAGTGCAACGAAACCATCAAATTTTAGCTAGAAACTGTATTTTTGTCGATTTTTATTGAATTTGAACTATATTTCAACGTTTTTTGATGGTTCTGAGCCACCAAACACACTTAAAGCATGCAGAATCGACTCAGAATAGGAAAAGGAGACGTTTAGGTCAATTTTATGCATTCTGGCGTTCGTAGATACAAGAAAACTGTTAAAATTCTTCAGAAACGTCACTTTTGAAGTGTTTTCTTGTACTTTTAAGCCAATCAGATACCCTACGGGCTCGGAAAGTGCAACGAAACCATCAAATTTTAGCTAGAAACTGTATTTTTGTCGATTTTTATTGAATTTGAACTATATTTCAACGTTTTTTGATGGTTCTGAGCCACCAAACACACTTAAAGCATGCAGAATCGACTCAGAATAGGAAAAGGAGACGTTTAGGTCAATTTTATGCATTCTGGCGTTCGTAGATACAAGAAAACTGTTAAAATTCTTCAGAAACGTCACTTTTGAAGTGTTTTCTTGTACTTTTAAGCCAATCAGATACCCTACGGGCTCGGAAAGTGCAACGAAACCATCAAATTTTAGCTAGAAACTGTATTTTTGTCGATTTTTATTGAATTTGAACTATATTTCAACGTTTTTTGATGGTTCTGAGCCACCAAACACACTTAAAGCATGCAGAATCGACTCAGAATAGGAAAAGGAGACGTTTAGGTCAATTTTATGCATTCTGGCGTTCGTAGATACAAGAAAACTGTTAAAATTCTTCAGAAACGTCACTTTTGAAGTGTTTTCTTGTACTTTTAAGCCAATCAGATACCCTACGGGCTCGGAAAGTGCAACGAAACCATCAAATTTTAGCTAGAAACTGTATTTTTGTCGATTTTTATTGAATTTCAACTATATTTCAACGTTTTTTGATGGTTCTGAGCCACCAAACACACTTAAAGCATGCAGAATCGACTCAGAATAGGAAAAGGAGACGTTTAGGTCAATTTTATGCATTCTGGCGTTCGTAGATACAAGAAAACTGTTAAAATTCTTCAGAAACGTCACTTTTGAAGTGTTTTCTTGTACTTTTAAGCCAATCAGATACCCTACGGGCTCGGAAAGTGCAACGAAACCATCAAATTTTAGCTAGAAACTGTATTTTTGTCGATTTTTATTGAATTTGAACTATATTTCAACGTTTTTTGATGGTTCTGAGCCACCAAACACACTTAAAGCATGCAGAATCGACTCAGAATAGGAAAAGGAGACGTTTAGGTCAATTTTATGCATTCTGGCGTTCGTAGATACAAGAAAACTGTTAAAATTCTTCAGAAACGTCACTTTTGAAGTGTTTTCTTGTACTTTTAAGCCAATCAGATATCCTACGGGCTCGGAAATTGCAACGAAACCATCAAATTTTAGCTAGAAACTGTATTTTTGTCGATTTTTATTGAATTTGAACTATATTTCAACGTTTTTTGATGGTTCTGAGCCACCAAACACACTTAAAGCATGCAGAATCGACTCAGAATAGGACAAGGAGACGTCTAGGTCAATTTTATGCATTCTGGCGTTCGTAGATACAAGAAAACTGTTAAAATTCTTCAGAAACGTCACTTTTGAAGTGTTTTCTTGTACTTTTAAGCCAATCAGATACCCTACGGGCTCGGAAAGTGCAACGAAACTATCAAATTTTAGCTAGAAACTGTATTTTTGTCGATTTTTATTGAATTTGAACTATATTTCAACGTTTTTTGATGGTTCTGAGCCACCAAACAAACACTTCAAAAGTGACGTTTCTGAAGAATTTTAACAGTTTTCTTGTATCTACGAACGCCAGAATGCATAAAATTGACCTAAACGTCTCCTTTTCCTATTCTGAGTCGATTCTGCATGCTTTAAGTGTGTTTGGTGGCTCAGAACCATCAAAAAACGTTGAAATATAGTTCAAATTCAATAAAAATCGACAAAAATACAGTTTCTAGCTAAAATTTGATGGTTTCGTTGCACTTTCCGAGCCCGTAGGGTATCTGATTGGCTTAAAAGTACAAGAAAACCCTTCAAAAGTGACGTTTCTGAAGAATTTTAACAGTTTTCTTGTATCTACGAACGCCAGAATGCATAAAATTGACCTAAACGTCTCCTTTTCCTATTCTGAGTCGATTCTGCATGCTTTAAGTGTGTTTGGTGGCTCAGAACCATCAAAAAACGTTGAAATATAGTTCAAATTCAATAAAAATCGACAAAAATACAGTTTCTAGCTAAAATTTGATGGTTTCGTTGCACTTTCCGAGCCCGTAGGGTATCTGATTGGCTTAAAAGTACAAGAAAACACTTCAAAAGTGACGTTTCTGAAGAATTTTAACAGTTTTCTTGTATCTACGAACGCCAGAATGCATAAAATTGACCTAAACGTCTCCTTTTCCTATTCTGAGTCGATTCTGCATGCTTTAAGTGTGTTTGGTGGCTCAGAACCATCAAAAAACGTTGAAATATAGTTCAAATTCAATAAAAATCGACAAAAATACAGTTTCTAGCTAAAATTTGATGGTTTCGTTGCACTTTCCGAGCCCGTAGGGTATCTGATTGGCTTAAAAGTACAAGAAAACACTTCAAAAGTGACGTTTCTGAAGAATTTTAACAGTTTTCTTGTATCTACGAACGCCAGAATGCATAAAATTGACCTAAACGTCTCCTTTTCCTATTCTGAGTCGATTCTGCATGCTTTAAGTGTGTTTGGTGGCTCAGAACCATCAAAAAACGTTGAAATATAGTTCAAATTCAATAAAAATCGACAAAAATACAGTTTCTAGCTAAAATTTGATGGTTTCGTTGCACTTTCCGAGCCCGTAGGGTATCTGATTGGCTTAAAAGTACAAGAAAACACTTCAAAAGTGACGTTTCTGAAGAATTTTAACAGTTTTCTTGTATCTACGAACGCCAGAATGCATAAAATTGACCTAAACGTCTCCTTTTCCTATTCTGAGTCGATTCTGCATTCTTTAAGTGTGTTTGGTGGCTCAGAACCATCAAAAAACGTTGAAATATAGTTCAAATTCAATAAAAATCGACAAAAATACAGTTTCTAGCTAAAATTTGATGGTTTCGTTGCACTTTCCGAGCCCGTAGGGTATCTGATTGGCTTAAAAGTACAAGAAAACACTTCAAAAGTGACGTTTCTGAAGAATTTTAACAGTTTTCTTGTATCTACGAACGCCAGAATGCATAAAATTGACCTAAACGTCTCCTTTTCCTATTCTGAGTCGATTCTGCATGCTTTAAGTGTGTTTGGTGGCTCAGAACCATCAAAAAACGTTGAAATATAGTTCAAATTCAATAAAAATCGACAAAAATACAGTTTCTAGCTAAAATTTGATGGTTTCGTTGCACTTTCCGAGCCCGTAGGGTATCTGATTGGCTTAAAAGTACAAGAAAACACTTCAAAAGTGACGTTTCTGAAGAATTTTAACAGTTTTCTTGTATCTACGAACGCCAGAATGCATAAAATTGACCTAAACGTCTCCTTTTCCTATTCTGAGTCGATTCTGCATGCTTTAAGTGTGTTCGGTGGCTCAGAACCATCAAAAAACGTTGAAATATAGTTCAAATTCAATAAAAATCGACAAAAATACAGTTTCTAGCTAAAATTTGATGGTTTCGTTGCACTTTCCGAGCCCGTAGGGTATCTGATTGGCTTAAAAGTACAAAGAAAACACTTCAAAAGTGACGTTTCTGAAGAATTTTAACAGTTTTCTTGTATCTACGAACGCCAGAATGCATAAAATTGACCTAAACGTCTCCTTTTCCTATTCTGAGTCGATTCTGCATGCTTTAAGTGTGTTTGGTGGCTTAGAACCATCAAAAAACGTTGAAATATAGTTCAAATTCAATAAAAATCGACAAAAATACAGTTTCTAGCTAAAATTTGATGGTTTCGTTGCACTTTCCGAGCCCGTAGGGTATCTGATTGGCTTAAAAGTACAAGAAAACACTTCAAAAGTGACGTTTCTGAAGAATTTTAACAGTTTTCTTGTATCTACGAACGCCACAATGCATAAAATTGACCTAAACGTCTCCTTTTCCTATTCTGAGTCGATTCTGCATGCTTTAAGTGTGTTTGGTGGCTCAGAACCATCAAAAAACGTTGAAATATAGTTCAAATTCAATAAAAATCGACAAAAATACAGTTTCTAGCTAAAATTTGATGGTTTCTTTGCACTTTCCGAGCCCGTAGGGTATCTGATTGGCTTAAAAGTACAAGAAAACACTTCAAAAGTGACGTTTCTGAAGAATTTTAACAGTTTTCTTGTATCTACGAACGCCAGAATGCATAAAATTGACCTAAACGTCTCCTTTTCCTATTCTGAGTCGATTCTGCATGCTTTAAGTGTGTTTGGTGGCTCAGAACCATCAAAAAACGTTGAAATATAGTTCAAATTCAATAAAAATCGACAAAAATACAGTTTCTAGCTAAAATTTGATGGTTTCGTTGCACTTTCCGAGCCCGTAGGGTATCTGATTGGCTTAAAAGTACAAGAAAACACTTCAAAAGTGACGTTTCAGAAGAATTTTAACAGTTTTCTTGTATCTACGAACGCCAGAATGCATAAAATTGACCTAAACGTCTCCTTTTCCTATTCTGAGTCGATTCTGCATGCTTTAAGTGTGTTTGGTGGCTCAGAACCATCAAAAAACGTTGAAATATAGTTCAAATTCAATAAAAATCGACAAAAATACAGTTTCTAGCTAAAATTTGATGGTTTCGTTGCACTTTCCGAGCCCGTAGGGTATCTGATTGGCTTAAAAGTACAAGAAAACACTTCAAAAGTGACGTTTCTGAAGAATTTTAACAGTTTTCTTGTATCTACGAACGCCAGAATGCATAAAATTGACCTAAACGTCTCCTTTTCCTATTCTGAGTCGATTCTGCATGCTTTAAGTGTGTTTGGTGGCTCAGAACCATCAAAAAACGTTGAAATATAGTTCAAATTCAATAAAAATCGACAAAAATACAGTTTCTAGCTAAAATTTGATGGTTTCGTTGCACTTTCCGAGCCCGTAGGCTATCTGATTGGCTTAAAAGTACAAGAAAACACTTCAAAAGTGACGTTTCTGAAGAATTTTAACAGTTTTCTTGTATCTACGAACGCCAGAATGCATAAAATTGACCTAAACGTCTCCTTTTCCTATTCTGAGTCGATTCTGCATGCTTTAAGTGTGTTTGGTGGCTCAGAACCATCAAAAAACGTTGAAATATAGTTCAAATTCAATAAAAATCGACAAAAATACAGTTTCTAGCTAAAATTTGATGGTTTCGTTGCACTTTCCGAGCCCGTAGGGTATCTGATTGGCTTAAAAGTACAAGAAAACACTTCAAAAGTGACGTTTCTGAAGAATTTTAACAGTTTTCTTGTATCTACGAACGCCAGAATGCATAAAATTGACCTAAACGTCTCCTTTTCCTATTCTGAGTCGATTCTGCATGCTTTAAGTGTGTTTGGTGGCTCAGAACCATCAAAGAACGTTGAAATATAGTTCAAATTCAATAAAAATCGACAAAAATACAGTTTCTAGCTAAAATTTGATGGTTTCGTTGCACTTTCCGAGCCCGTAGGGTATCTGATTGGCTTAAAAGTACAAGAAAACACTTCAAAAGTGACGTTTCTGAAGAATTTTAACAGTTTTCTTGTATCTACGAACGCCAGAATGCATAAAATTGACCTAAACGTCTCCTTTTCCTATTCTGAGTCGATTCTGCATGCTTTAAGTGTGTTTGGTGGCTCAGAACCATCAAAAAACGTTGAAATATAGTTCAAATTCAATAAAAATCGACAAAAATACAGTTTCTAGCTAAAATTTGATGGTTTCGTTGCACTTTCCGAGCCCGTAGGGTATCTGATTGGCTTAAAAGTACAAGAAAACACTTCAAAAGTGACGTTTCTGAAGAATTTTAACAGTTTTCTTGTATCTACGAACGCCAGAATGCATAAAATTGACCTAAACGTCTCCTTTTCCTATTCTGAGTCGATTCTGCATGCTTTAAGTGTGTTTGGTGGCTCAGAACCATCAAAAAACGTTGAAATATAGTTGAAATTAAATAAAAATCGACAAAAATACAGTTTCTAGCTAAAATTTGATGGTTTCGTTGCACTTTCCGAGCCCGTAGGGTATCTGATTGGCTTAAAAGCACAAGAAAACACTTCAAAAGTGACGTTTCTGAAGAATTTTAACAGTTTTCTTGTATCTACGAACGCCAGAATGCATAAAATTGACCTAAACGTCTCCTTTTCCTATTCTGAGTCGATTCTGCATGCTTTAAGTGTGTTTGGTGGCTCAGAACCATCAAAAAACGTTGAAATATAGTTCAAATTCAATAAAAATCGACAAAAATACAGTTTCTAGCTAAAATTTGATGGTTTCGTTGCACTTTCCGAGCCCGTAGGGTATCTGATTGGCTTAAAAGTACAAGAAAACACTTCAAAAGTGACGTTTCTGAAGAATTTTAACAGTTTTCTTGTATCTACGAACGCCAGAATGCATAAAATTGACCTAAACGTCTCCTTTTCCTATTCTGAGTCGATTCTGCATGCTTTAAGTGTGTTTGGTGGCTCAGAACCATCAAAAAACGTTGAAATATAGTTCAAATTCAATAAAAATCGACGAAAATACAGTTTCTAGCTAAAATTTGATGGTTTCGTTGCACTTTCCGAGCCCGTTGGGTATCTGATTGGCTTAAAAGTACAAGAAAACACTTCAAAAGTGACGTTTCTGAAGAATTTTAACAGTTTTCTTGTATCTACGAACGCCAGAATGCATAAAATTGACCTAAACGTCTCCTTTTCCTATTCTGAGTCGATTCTGCATGCTTTAAGTGTGTTTGGTGGCTCAGAACCATCAAAAAACGTTGAAATATAGTTGAAATTAAATAAAAATCGACAAAAATACAGTTTCTAGCTAAAATTTGATGGTTTCGTTGCACTTTCCGAGCCCGTAGGGTATCTGATTGGCTTAAAAGTACAAGAAAACACTTCAAAAGTGACGTTTCTGAAGAATTTTAACAGTTTTCTTGTATCTACGAACGCCAGAATGCATAAAATTGACCTAAACGTCTCCTTTTCCTATTCTGAGTCGATTCTGCATGCTTTAAGTGTGTTTGGTGGCTCAGAACCATCAAAAAACGTTGAAATATAGTTCAAATTCAATAAAAATCGACAAAAATACAGTTTCTAGCTAAAATTTGATGGTTTCGTTGCACTTTCCGAGCCCGTAGGGTATCTGATTGGCTTAAAAGTACAAGAAAACACTTCAAAAGTGACGTTTCTGAAGAATTTTAACAGTTTTCTTGTATCTACGAACGCCAGAATGCATAAAATTGACCTAAACGTCTCCTTTTCCTATTCTGAGTCGATTCTGCATGCTTTAAGTGTGTTTGGTGGCTCAGAACCATCAAAAAACGTTGAAATATAGTTCAAATTCAATAAAAATCGACAAAAATACAGTTTCTAGCTAAAATTTGATGGTTTCGTTGCACTTTCCGAGCCCGTAGGGTATCTGATTGGCTTAAAAGTACAAGAAAACACTTCAAAAGTGACGTTTCTGAAGAATTTTAACAGTTTTCTTGTATCTACGAACGCCAGAATGCATAAAATTGACCTAAACGTCTCCTTTTCCTATTCTGAGTCGATTCTGCATGCTTTAAGTGTGTTTGGTGGCTCAGAACCATAAAAAAACGTTGAAATATAGTTCAAATTCAATAAAAATCGACAAAAATACAGTTTCTAGCTAAAATTTGATGGTTTCGTTGCACTTTCCGAGCCCGTAGGGTATCTGATTGGCTTAAAAGTACAAGAAAACACTTCAAAAGTGAAGTTTCTGAAGAATTTTAACAGTTTTCTTGTATCTACGAACGCCAGAATGCATAAAATTGACCTAAACGTCTCCTTTTCCTATTCTGAGTCGATTCTGCATGCTTTAAGTGTGTTTGGTGGCTCAGAACCATCCAAAAACGTTGAAATATAGTTCAAATTCAATAAAAATCGACAAAAATACAGTTTCTAGCTAAAATTTGATGGTTTCGTTGCACTTTCCGAGCCCGTAGGGTATCTGATTGGCTTAAAAGTACAAGAAAACACTTCAAAAGTGACGTTTCTGAAGAATTTTAACAGTTTTCTTGTATCTACGAACGCCAGAATGCATAAAATTGACCTAAACGTCTCCTTTTCCTATTCTGAGTCGATTCTGCATGCTTTAAGTGTGTTTGGTGGCTCAGAACCATCAAAAAACGTTGAAATATAGTTTAAATTCAATAAAAATCGACAAAAATACAGTTTCTAGCTAAAATTTGATGGTTTCGTTGCACTTTCCGAGCCCGTAGGGTATCTGATTGGCTTAAAAGTACAAGAAAACACTTCAAAAGTGACGTTTCTGAAGAATTTTAACAGTTTTCTTGTATCTACGAACGCCAGAATGCATAAAATTGACCTAAACGTCTCCTTTTCCTATTCTGAGTCGATTCTGCATGCTTTAAGTGTGTTTGGTGGCTCAGAACCATCAAAAAACGTTGAAATATAGTTTAAATTCAATAAAAATCGACAAAAATACAGTTTCTAGCTAAAATTTGATGGTTTCGTTGCACTTTCCGAGCCCGTAGGGTATCTGATTGGCTTAAAAGTACAAGAAAACACTTCAAAAGTGACGTTTCTGAAGAATTTTAACAGTTTTCTTGTATCTACGAACGCCAGAATGCATAAAATTGACCTAAACGTCTCCTTTTCCTATTCTGAGTCGATTCTGCATGCTTTAAGTGTGTTTGGTGGCTCAGAACCATCAAAAAACGTTGAAATATAGTTCAAATTCAATAAAAATCGACAAAAATACAGTTTCTAGCTAAAATTTGATGGTTTCGTTGCACTTTCCGAGCCCGTAGGGTATCTGATTGGCTTAAAAGTACAAGAAAACACTTCAAAAGTGACGTTTCTGAAGAATTTTAACAGTTTTCTTGTATCTACGAACGCCAGAATGCATAAAATTGATCTAAACGTCTCCTTTTCCTATTCTGAGTCGATTCTGCATGCTTTAAGTGTGTTTGGTGGCTCAGAACCATCAAAAAACGTTGAAATATAGTTCAAATTCAATAAAAATCGACAAAAATACAGTTTCTAGCTAAAATTTGATGGTTTCGTTGCACTTTCCGAGCCCGTTGGGTATCTGATTGGCTTAAAAGTACAAGAAAACACTTCAAAAGTGACGTTTCTGAAGAATTTTAACAGTTTTCTTGTATCTACGAACGCCAGAATGCATAAAATTGACCTAAACGTCTCCTTTTCCTATTCTGAGTCGATTCTGCATGCTTTAAGTGTGTTTGGTGGCTCAGAACCATCAAAAAACGTTGAAATATAGTTCAAATTCAATAAAAATCGACAAAAATACAGTTTCTAGCTAAAATTTGATGGTTTCGTTGCACTTTCCGAGCCCGTAGGGTATCTGATTGGCTTAAAAGTACAAGAAAACCCTTCAAAAGTGACGTTTCTGAAGAATTTTAACAGTTTTCTTGTATCTACGAACGCCAGAATGCATAAAATTGACCTAAACGTCTCCTTTTCCTATTCTGAGTCGATTCTGCATGCTTTAAGTGTGTTTGGTGGCTCAGAACCATCAAAAAACGTTGAAATATAGTTCAAATTCAATAAAAATCGACAAAAATACAGTTTCTAGCTAAAATTTGATGGTTTCGTTGCACTTTCCGAGCCCGTAGGGTATCTGATTGGCTTAAAAGTAAAAGAAAACACTTCAGAAGTGACGTTTCTGAAGAATTTTAACAGTTTTCTTGTATCTACGAACGCCAGAATGCATAAAATTGACCTAAACGTCTCCTTTTCCTATTCTGAGTCGATTCTGCATGCTTTAAGTGTGTTTGGTGGCTCAGAACCATCAAAAAACGTTGAAATATAGTTCAAATTCAATAAAAATCGACAAAAATACAGTTTCTAGCTAAAATTTGATGGTTTCGTTGCACTTTCCGAGCCCGTAGGGTATCTGATTGGCTTAAAAGTACAAGAAAACACTTCAAAAGTGACGTTTCTGAAGAATTTTAACAGTTTTCTTGTATCTACGAACGCCAGAATGCATAAAATTGACCTAAACGTCTCCTTTTCCTATTCTGAGTCGATTCTGCATGCTTTAAGTGTGTTTGGTGGCTCAGAACCATCAAAAAACGTTGAAATATAGTTCAAATTCAATAAAAATCGACAAAAATACAGTTTCTAGCTAAAATTTGATGGTTTCGTTGCACTTTCCGAGCCCGTAGGGTATCTGATTGGCTTAAAAGTACAAGAAAACACTTCAAAAGTGACGTTTCTGAAGAATTTTAACAGTTTTCTTGTATCTACGAACGCCAGAATGCATAAAATTGACCTAAACGTCTCCTTTTCCTATTCTGAGTCGATTCTGCATGCTTTAAGTGTGTTTGGTGGCTCAGAACCATCAAAAAACGTTGAAATATAGTTCAAATTCAATAAAAATCGACAAAAATACAGTTTCTAGCTAAAATTTGATGGTTTCGTTGCACTTTCCGAGCCCGTAGGGTATCTGATTGGCTTAAAAGTACAAGAAAACACTTCAAAAGTGACGTTTCTGAAGAATTTTAACAGTTTTCTTGTATCTACGAACGCCAGAATGCATAAAATTGACCTAAACGTCTCCTTTTCCAATTCTGAGTCGATTCTGCATGCTTTAAGTGTGTTTGGTGGCTCAGAACCATCAAAAAACGTTGAAATATAGTTCAAATTCAATAAAAATCGACAAAAATACAGTTTCTAGCTAAAATTTGATGGTTTCGTTGCACTTTCCGAGCCCGTAGGGTATCTGATTGGCTTAAAAGTACAAGAAAACACTTCAAAAGTGACGTTTCTGAAGAATTTTAACAGTTTTCTTGTATCTACGAACGCCAGAATGCATAAAATTGACCTAAACGTCTCCTTTTCCTATTCTGAGTCGATTCTGCATGCTTTAAGTGTGTTTGGTGGCTCAGAACCATCAAAAAACGTTGAAATATAGTTCAAATTCAATAAAAATCGACAAAAATACAGTTTCTAGCTAAAATTTGATGGTTTCGTTGCACTTTCCGAGCCCGTAGGGTATCTGATTGGCTTAAAAGTACAAGAAAACACTTCAAAAGTGACGTTTCTGAAGAATTTTAACAGTTTTCTTGTATCTACGAACGCCAGAATGCATAAAATTGACCTAAACGTCTCCTTTTCCTATTCTGAGTCGATTCTGCATGCTTTAAGTGTGTTTGGTGGCTCAGAACCATCAAAAAACGTTGAAATATAGTTCAAATTCAATAAAAATCGACAAAAATACAGTTTCTAGCTAAAATTTGATGGTTTCGTTGCACTTTCCGAGCCCGTAGGGTATCTGATTGGCTTAAAAGTACAAGAAAACACTTCAAAAGTGACGTTTCTGAAGAATTTTAACAGTTTTCTTGTATCTACGAACGCCAGAATGCATAAAATTGACCTAAACGTCTCCTTTTCCTATTCTGAGTCGATTCTGCATGCTTTAAGTGTGTTTGGTGGCTCAGAACCATCAAAAAACGTTGAAATATAGTTCAAATTCAATAAAAATCGACAAAAATACAGTTTCTAGCTAAAATTTGATGGTTTCGTTGCACTTTCCGAGCCCGTAGGGTATCTGATTGGCTTAAAAGTACAAGAAAACACTTCAAAAGTGACGTTTCTGAAGAATTTTAACAGTTTTCTTGTATCTACGAATGCCAGAATGCATAAAATTGACCTAAACGTCTCCTTTTCCTATTCTGAGTCGATTCTGCATGCTTTAAGTGTGTTTGGTGGCTCAGAGCCATCAAAAAACGTTGAAATATAGTTCAAATTCAATAAAAATCGACAAAAATACAGTTTCTAGCTAAAATTTGATGGTTTCGTTGCACTTTCCGAGCCCGTTGGGTATCTGATTGGCTTAAAAGTACAAGAAAACACTTCAAAAGTGACGTTTCTGAAGAATTTTAACAGTTTTCTTGTATCTACGAACGCCAGAATGCATAAAATTGACCTAAACGTCTCCTTTTCCTATTCTGAGTCGATTCTGCATGCTTTAAGTGTGTTTGGTGGCTCAGAACCATCAAAAAACGTTGAAATATAGTTCAAATTCAATAAAAATCGACAAAAATACAGTTTCTAGCTAAAATTTGATGGTTTCGTTGCACTTTCCGAGCCCGTTGGGTATCTGATTGGCTTAAAAGTACAAGAAAACACTTCAAAAGTGACGTTTCTGAAGAATTTTAACAGTTTTCTTGTATCTACGAACGCCAGAATGCATAAAATTGACCTAAACGTCTCCTTTTCCTATTCTGAGTCGATTCTGCATGCTTTAAGTGTGTTTGGTGGCTCAGAACCATCAAAAAACGTTGAAATATAGTTCAAATTCAATAAAAATCGACAAAAATACAGTTTCTAGCTAAAATTTGATGGTTTCGTTGCACTTTCCGAGCCCGTAGGGTATCTGATTGGCTTAAAAGTACAAGAAAACACTTCAAAAGTGACGTTTCTGAAGAATTTTAACAGTTTTCTTGTATCTAACGTAACGAAATGCCAGGAATGCATAAAATTGACCTAAACGTCTCCTTTTCCTATTCTGAGTCGATTCTGCATGCTTTAAGTGTGTTTGGTGGCTCAGAACCATCAAAAAACTTTGAAATATAGTTCAAATTCAATAAAAATCGACAAAAATACAGTTTCTAGCTAAAATTTGATGGTTTCGTTGCACTTTCCGAGCCCGTAGGGTATCTGATTAGCTTAAAAGTACAAGAAAACACTTCAAAAGTGACGTTTCTGAAGAATTTTAACAGTTTTCTTGTATCTACGAACGCCAGAATGCATAAAATTGACCTAAACGTCTCCTTTTCCTATTCTGAGTCGATTCTGCATGCTTTAAGTGTGTTTGGTGGCTCAGAACCATCAAAAAACGTTGAAATATAGTTCAAATTCAATAAAAATCGACAAAAATACAGTTTCTAGCTAAAATTTGATGGTTTCGTTGCACTTTCCGAGCCCGTTGGGTATCTGATTGGCTTAAAAGTACAAGAAAACACTTCAAAAGTGACGTTTCTGAAGAATTTTAACAGTTTTCTTGTATCTACGAACGCCAGAATGCATAAAATTGACCTAAACGTCTCCTTTTCCTATTCTGAGTCGATTCTGCATGCTTTAAGTGTGTTTGGTGGCTCAGAACCATCAAAAAACGTTGAAATATAGTTCAAATTCAATAAAAATCGACAAAAATACAGTTTCTAGCTAAAATTTGATGGTTTCGTTGCACTTTCCGAGCCCGTAGGGTATCTGATTGGCTTAAAAGTACAAGAAAACACTTCAAAAGTGACGTTTCTGAAGAATTTTAACAGTTTTCTTGTATCTACGAACGCCAGAATGCATAAAATTGACCTAAACGTCTCCTTTTCCTATTCTGAGTCGATTCTGCATGCTTTAAGTGTGTTTGGTGGCTCAGAACCATCAAAAAACGTTGAAATATAGTTCAAATTCAATAAAAATCGACAAAAATACAGTTTCTAGCTAAAATTTGATGGTTTCGTTGCACTTTCCGAGCCCGTTGGGTATCTGATTGGCTTAAAAGTACAAGAAAACACTTCAAAAGTGACGTTTCTGAAGAATTTTAACAGTTTTCTTGTATCTACGAACGCCAGAATGCATAAAATTGACCTAAACGTCTCCTTTTCCTATTCTGAGTCGATTCTGCATGCTTTAAGTGTGTTTGGTGGCTCAGAACCATCAAAAAACGTTGAAATATAGTTCAAATTCAATAAAAATCGACAAAAATACAGTTTCTAGCTAAAATTTGATGGTTTCGTTGCACTTTCCGAGCCCGTAGGGTATCTGATTGGCTTAAAAGTACAGGAAAACACTTCAAAAGTGACGTTTCTGAAGAATTTTAACAGTTTTCTTGTATCTACGAACGCCAGAATGCATAAAATTGACCTAAACGTCTCCTTTTCCTGTTCTGAGTCGATTCTGCATGCTTTAAGTGTGTTTGGTGGCTCAGAACCATCAAAAAACGTTGAAATATAGTTCAAATTCAATAAAAATCGACAAAAATACAGTTTCTAGCTAAAATTTGGTGGTTTCGTTGCACTTTCCGAGCCCGTAGGGTATCTGATTGGCTTAAAAGTACAAGAAAACACATCAAAAGTGACGTTTCTGAAGAATTTTAACAGTTTTCTTGTATCTACGAACGCCAGAATGCATAAAATTGACCTAAACGTCTCCTTTTCCTATTCTGAGTCGATTCTGCATGCTTTAAGTGTGTTTGGTGGCTCAGAACCATCAAAAAACGTTGAAATATAGTTCAAATTCAATAAAAATCGACAAAAATGCAGTTTCTAGCTAAAATTTGATGGTTTCGTTGCACTTTCCGAGCCCGTAGGGTATCTGATTGGCTTAAAAGTACAAGAAAACACTTCAAAAGTGACGTTTCTGAAGAATTTTAACAGTTTTCTTGTATCTACGAACGCCAGAATGCATAAAATTGACCTAAACGTCTCCTTTTCCTATTCTGAGTCGATTCTGCATGCTTTAAGTGTGTTTGGTGGCTCAGAACCATCAAAAAACGTTGAAATATAGTTCAAATTCAATAAAAATCGACAAAAATACAGTTTCTAGCTAAAATTTGATGGTTTCGTTGCACTTTCCGAGCCCGTAGGGTATCTGATTGGCTTAAAAGTACAAGAAAACACTTCAAAAGTGACGTTTCTGAAGAATTTTAACAGTTTTCTTGTATCTACGAACGCCAGAATGCATAAAATTGACCTAAACGTCTCCTTTTCCTATTCTGAGTCGATTCTGCATGCTTTAAGTGTGTTTGGTGGCTCAGAACCATCAAAAAACGTTGAAATATAGTTCAAATTCAATAAAAATCGACAAAAATACAGTTTCTAGCTAAAATTTGATGGTTTCGTTGCACTTTCCGAGCCCGTAGGGTATCTGATTGGCTTAAAAGTACAAGAAAACACTTCAAAAGTGACGTTTCTGAAGAATTTTAACAGTTTTCTTGTATCTACGAACGCCAGAATGCATAAAATTGACCTAAACGTCTCCTTTTCCTATTCTGAGTCGATTCTGCATGCTTTAAGTGTGTTTGGTGGCTCAGAACCATCAAAAAACGTTGAAATATAGTTCAATTTCAATAAAAATCGACAAAAATACAGTTTCTAGCTAAAATTTGATGGTTTCGTTGCACTTTCCGAGCCCGTAGGGTATCTGATTGGCTTAAAAGTACAAGAAAACACTTCAAAAGTGACGTTTCTGAAGAATTTTAACAGTTTTCTTGTATCTACGAACGCCAGAATGCATAAAGTGACCTAAACGTCTCCTTTTCCTATTCTGAGTCGATTCTGCATGCTTTAAGTGTGTTTGGTGGCTCAGAACCATCAAAAAACGTTGAAATATAGTTCAAATTCAATAAAAATCGACAAAAATACAGTTTCTAGCTAAAATTTGATGGTTTCGTTGCACTTTCCGAGCCCGTAGGGTATCTGATTGGCTTAAAAGTACAAGAAAACACTTCAAAAGTGACGTTTCTGAAGAATTTTAACAGTTTTCTTGTATCTACGAACGCCAGAATGCATAAAATTGACCTAAACGTCTCCTTTTCCTATTCTGAGTCGATTCTGCATGCTTTAAGTGTGTTTGGTGGCTCAGAACCATCAAAAAACGTTGAAATATAGTTCAAATTCAATAAAAATCGACAAAAATACAGTTTCTAGCTAAAATTTGATGGTTTCGTTGCTCTTTCCGAGCCCGTAGGGTATCTGATTGGCTTAAAAGTACAAGAAAACACTTCAAAAGTGACGTTTCTGAAGAATTTTAACAGTTTTCTTGTATCTACGAACGCCAGAATGCATAAAATTGACCTAAACGTCTCCTTTTCCTATTCTGAGTCGATTCTGCATGCTTTAAGTGTGTTTGGTGGCTCAGAACCATCAAAAAACGTTGAAATATTGTTCAAATTCAATAAAAATCGACAAAAATACAGTTTCTAGCTAAAATTTGATGGTTTCGTTGCACTTTCCGAGCCCGTAGGGTATCTGATTGGCTTAAAAGTACAAGAAAACACTTCAAAAGTGACGTTTCTGAAGAATTTTAACAGTTTTCTTGTATCTACGAACGCCAGAATGCATAAAATTGACCTAAACGTCTCCTTTTCCTATTCTGAGTCGATTCTGCATGCTTTAAGTGTGTTTGGTGGCTCAGAACCATCAAAAAACGTTGAAATATAGTTCAAATTCAATAAAAATCGACAAAAATACAGTTTCTAGCTAAAATTTGATGGTTTCGTTGCACTTTCCGAGCCCGTAGGGTATCTGATTGGCTTAAAAGTACAAGAAAACACTTCAAAAGTGACGTTTCTGAAGAATTTTAACAGTTTTCTTGTATCTACGAACGCCAGAATGCATAAAATTGACCTAAACGTCTCCTTTTCCTATTCTGAGTCGATTCTGCATGCTTTAAGTGTGTTTGGTGGCTCAGAACCATCAAAAAACGTTGAAATATAGTTCAAATTCAATAAAAATCGACAAAAATACAGTTTCTAGCTAAAATTTGATGGTTTCGTTGCACTTTCCGAGCCCGTAGGGTATCTGATTGGCTTAAAAGTACAAGAAAACACTTGAAAAGTGACGTTTCTGAAGAATTTTAACAGTTTTCTTGTATCTACGAACGCCAGAATGCATAAAATTGACCTAAACGTCTCCTTTTCCTATTCTGAGTCGATTCTGCATGCTTTAAGTGTGTTTGGTGGCTCAGAACCATCAAAAAACGTTGAAATATAGTTCAAATTCAATAAAAATCGACAAAAATACAGTTTCTAGCTAAAATTTGATGGTTTCGTTGCACTTTCCGAGCCCGTAGGGTATCTGATTGGCTTAAAAGTACAAGAAAACACTTCAAAAGTGACGTTTCTGAAGAATTTTAACAGTTTTCTTGTATCTACGAACGCCAGAATGCATAAAATTGACCTAAACGTCTCCTTTTCCTATTCTGAGTCGATTCTGCATGCTTTAAGTGTGTTTGGTGGCTCAGAACCATCAAAAAACGTTGAAATATAGTTCAAATTCAATAAAAATCGACAAAAATACAGTTTCTAGCTAAAATTTGATGGTTTCGTTGCACTTTCCGAGCCCGTAGGGTATCTGATTGGCTTAAAAGTACAAGAAAACACTTCAAAAGTGACGTTTCTGAAGAATTTTAACAGTTTTCTTGTATCTACGAACGCCAGAATGCATAAAATTGACCTAAACGTCTCCTTTTCCTATTCTGAGTCGATTCTGCATGCTTTAAGTGTGTTTGGTGGCTCAGAACCATCAAAAAACGTTGAAATATAGTTCAAATTCAATAAAAATCGACAAAAATACAGTTTCTAGCTAAAATTTGATGGTTTCGTTGCACTTTCCGAGCCCGTAGGGTATCTGATTGGCTTAAAAGTACAAGAAAACACTTCAAAAGTGACGTTTCTGAAGAATTTTAACAGTTTTCTTGTATCTACGAACGCCAGAATGCATAAAATTGACCTAAACGTCTCCTTTTCCTATTCTGAGTCGATTCTGCATGCTTTAAGTGTGTTTGGTGGCTCAGAACCATAAAAAAACGTTGAAATATAGTTCAAATTCAATAAAAATCGACAAAAATACAGTTTCTAGCTAAAATTTGATGGTTTCGTTGCACTTTCCGAGCCCGTAGGGTATCTGATTGGCTTAAAAGTACAAGAAAACACTTCGAAAGTGACGTTTCTGAAGAATTTTAACAGTTTTCTTGTATCTACGAACGCCAGAATGCATAAAATTGACCTAAACGTCTCCTTTTCCTATTCTGAGTCGATTCTGCATGCTTTAAGTGTGTTTGGTGGCTCAGAACCATCAAAAAACGTTGAAATATAGTTCAAATTCAATAAAAATCGACAAAAATACAGTTTCTAGCTAAAATTTGATGGTTTCGTTGCACTTTCCGAGCCCGTAGGGTATCTGATTGGCTTAAAAGTACAAGAAAACACTTCAAAAGTGACGTTTCTGAAGAATTTTAACAGTTTTCTTGTATCTACGAACGCCAGAATGCATAAAATTGACCTAAACGTCTCCTTTTCCTATTCTGAGTCGATTCTGCATGCTTTAAGTGTGTTTGGTGGCTCAGAACCATCAAAAAACGTTGAAATATAGTTCAAATTCAATAAAAATCGACAAAAATACAGTTTCTAGCTAAAATTTGATGGTTTCGTTGCACTTTCCGAGCCCGTAGGGTATCTGATTGGCTTAAAAGTACAAGAAAACACTTCAAAAGTGACGTTTCTGAAGAATTTTAACAGTTTTCTTGTATCCACGAACGCCAGAATGCATAAAATTGACCTAAACGTCTCCTTTTCCTATTCTGAGTCGATTCTGCATGCTTTAAGTGTGTTTGGTGGCTCAGAACCATCAAAAAACGTTGAAATATAGTTCAAATTCAATAAAAGTCGACAAAAATACAGTTTCTAGCTAAAATTTGATGGTTTCGTTGCACTTTCCGAGCCCGTAGGGTATCTGATTGGCTTAAAAGTACAAGAAAACACTTCAAAAGTGACGTTTCTGAAGAATTTTAACAGTTTTCTTGTATCTACGAACGCCAGAATGCATAAAATTGACCTAAACGTCTCCTTTTCCTATTCTGAGTCGATTCTGCATGCTTTAAGTGTGTTTGGTGGCTCAGAACCATCAAAAAACGTTGAAATATAGTTCAAATTCAATAAAAATCGACAAAAATACAGCTTCTAGCTAAAATTTGATGGTTTCGTTGCACTTTCCGAGCCCGTTGGGTATCTGATTGGCTTATAAGTACAAGAAAACACTTCAAAAGTGACGTTTCTGAAGAATTTTAACAGTTTTCTTGTATCTACGAACGCCAGAATGCATAAAATTGACCTAAACGTCTCCTTTTCCTATTCTGAGTCGATTCTGCATGCTTTAAGTGTGTTTGGTGGCTCAGAACCATCAAAAAACGTTGAAATATAGTTCAAATTCAATAAAAATCGACAAAAATACAGTTTTTAGCTAAAATTTGATGGTTTCGTTGCACTTTCCGAGCCCGTAGGGTATCTGATTGGCTTTATTTATTTATTTACTTATTTATAAAAAACGTTGAAATATAGTTCAAATTCAATAAAAATCGACAAAAATACAGTTTCTAGCTAAAATTTGATGGTTTCGTTGCACTTTCCGAGCCCGTAGGGTATCTGATTGGCTTAAAAGTACAAGAAAACACTTCAAAAGTGACGTTTCTGAAGAATTTTAACAGTTTTCTTGTATCTACGAACGCCAGAATGCATAAAATTGACCTAAACGTCTCCTTTTCCTATTCTGAGTCGATTCTGCATGCTTTAAGTGTGTTTGGTGGCTCAGAACCATCAAAAAACGTTGAAATATAGTTCAAATTCAATAAAAATCGACAAAAATACAGTTTCTAGCTAAAATTTGATGGTTTCGTTGCACTTTCCGAGCCCGTAGGGTATCTGATTGGCTTAAAAGTACAAGAAAACACTTCAAAAGTGACGTTTCTGAAGAATTTTAACAGTTTTCTTGTATCTACGAACGCCAGAATGCATAAAATTGACCTAAACGTCTCCTTTTCCTATTCTGAGTCGATTCTGCATGCTTTAAGTGTGTTTGGTGGCTCAGAACCATCAAAAAACGTTGAAATATAGTTCAAATTCAATAAAAATCGACAAAAATACAGTTTCTAGCTAAAATTTGATGGTTTCGTTGCACTTTCCGAGCCCGTAGGGTATCTGATTGGCTTAAAAGTACAAGAAAACACTTCAAAAGTGACGTTTCTGAAGAATTTTAACAGTTTTCTTGTATCTACGAACGCCAGAATGCATAAAATTGACCTAAACGTCTCCTTTTCCTATTCTGAGTCGATTCTGCATGCTTTAAGTGTGTTTGGTGGCTCAGAACCATCAAAAAACGTTGAAATATAGTTCAAATTCAATAAAAATCGACAAAAATACAGTTTCTAGCTAAAATTTGATGGTTTCGTTGCACTTTCCGAGCCCGTAGGGTATCTGATTGGCTTAAAAGTACAAGAAAACACTTCAAAAGTGACGTTTCTGAAGAATTTTAACAGTTTTCTTGTATCTACGAACGCCAGAATGCATAAAATTGACCTAAACGTCTCCTTTTCCTATTCTGAGTCGATTCTGCATGCTTTAAGTTTGTTTGGTGGCTCAGAACCATCAAAAAACGTTGAAATATAGTTCAAATTCAATAAAAATCGACAAAAATACAGTTTCTAGCTAAAATTTGATGGTTTCGTTGCACTTTCCGAGCCCGTTGGGTATCTGATTGGCTTAAAATTACAAGAAAACACTTCAAAAGTGACGTTTCTGAAGAATTTTAACAGTTTTCTTGTATCTACGAACGCCAGAATGCATAAAATTGACCTAAACGTCTCCTTTTCCTATTCTGAGTCGATTCTGCATGCTTTAAGTGTGTTTGGTGGCTCAGAACCATCAAAAAACGTTGAAATATAGTTCAAATTCAATAAAAATCGACAAAAATACAGTTTCTAGCTAAAATTTGATGGTTTCGTTGCACTTTCCGAGCCCGTTGGGTATCTGATTGGCTTAAAAGGACAAGAAAACACTTCAAAAGTGACGTTTCTGAAGAATTTTAACAGTTTTCTTGTATCTACGAACGCCAGAATGCATAAAATTGACCTAAACGTCTCCTTTTCCTATTCTGAGTCGATTCTGCATGCTTTAAGTGTGTTTGGTGGCTCAGAACCATCAAAAAACGTTGAAATATAGTTCAAATTCAATAAAAATCGACAAAAATACAGTTTCTAGCTAAAATTTGATGGTTTCGTTGCACTTTCCGAGCCCGTAGGGTATCTGATTGGTTTAAAAGTACAAGAAAACACTTCAAAAGTGACGTTTCTGAAGAATTTTAACAGTTTTCTTGTATCTACGAACGCCAGAATGCATAAAATTGACCTAAACGTCTCCTTTTCCTATTCTGAGTCGATTCTGCATGCTTTAAGTGTGTTTGGTGGCTCAGAACCATCAAAAAACGTTGAAATATAGTTCAAATTCAATAAAAATCGACAAAAATACAGTTTCTAGCTAAAATTTGATGGTTTCGTTGCACTTTCCGAGCCCGTTGGGTATCTGATTGGCTTAAAAGTACAAGAAAACACTTCAAAAGTGACGTTTCTGAAGAATTTTAACAGTTTTCTTGTATCTACGAACGCCAGAATGCATAAAATTGACCTAAACGTCTCCTTTTCCTATTCTGAGTCGATTCTGCATGCTTTAAGTGTGTTTGGTGGCTCAGAACCATCAAAAAACGTTGAAATATAGTTCAAATTCAATAAAAATCGACAAAAATACAGTTTCTAGCTAAAATTTGATGGTTTCGTTGCACTTTCCGAGCCCGTAGGGTATCTGATTGGCTTAAAAGTACAAGAAAACACTTCAAAAGTGACGTTTCTGAAGAATTTTAACAGTTTTCTTGTATCTACGAACGCCAGAATGCATAAAATTGACCTAAACGTCTCCTTTTCCTATTCTGAGTCGATTCTGCATGCTTTAAGTGTGTTTGGTGGCTCAGAACCATCAAAAAACGTTGAAATATAGTTCAAATTCAATAAAAATCGACAAAAATACAGTTTCTAGCTAAAATTTGATGGTTTCGTTGCACTTTCCGAGCCCGTAGGGTATCTGATTGGCTTAAAAGTACAAGAAAACACTTCAAAAGTGACGTTTCTGAAGAATTTTAACAGTTTTCTTGTATCTACGAACGCCAGAATGCATAAAATTGACCTAAACGTCTCCTTTTCCTATTCTGAGTCGATTCTGCATGCTTTAAGTGTGTTTGGTGGCTCAGAACCATCAAAAAACGTTGAAATATAGTTCAAATTCAATAAAAATCGACAAAAATACAGTTTCTAGCTAAAATTTGATGGTTTCGTTGCACTTTCCGAGCCCGTTGGGTATCTGATTGGCTTAAAAGTACAAGAAAACACTTCAAAAGTGACGTTTCTGAAGAATTTTAACAGTTTTCTTGTATCTACGAACGCCAGAATGCATAAAATTGACCTAAACGTCTCCTTTTCCTATTCTGAGTCGATTCTGCATGCTTTAAGTGTGTTTGGTGGCTCAGAACCATCAAAAAACGTTGAAATATAGTTCAAATTCAATAAAAATCGACAAAAATACAGTTTCTAGCTAAAATTTGATGGTTTCGTTGCACTTTCCGAGCCCGTAGGGTATCTGATTGGCTTAAAAGTACAAGAAAACACTTCAAAAGTGACGTTTCTGAAGAATTTTAACAGTTTTCTTGTATCTACGAACGCCAGAATGCATAAAATTGACCTAAACGTCTCCTTTTCCTATTCTGAGTCGATTCTGCATGCTTTAAGTGTGTTTGGTGGCTCAGAACCATCAAAAAACGTTGAAATATAGTTCAAATTCAATAAAAATCGACAAAAATACAGTTTCTAGCTAAAATTTGATGGTTTCGTTGCACTTTCCGAGCCCGTAGGGTATCTGATTGGCTTAAAAGTACAGGAAAACACTTCAAAAGTGACGTTTCTGAAGAATTTTAACAGTTTTCTTGTATCTACGAACGCCAGAATGCATAAAATTGACCTAAACGTCTCCTTTTCCTATTCTGAGTCGATTCTGCATGCTTTAAGTGTGTTTGGTGGCTCAGAACCATCAAAAAACGTTGAAATATAGTTCAAATTCAATAAAAATCGACAAAAATACAGTTTCTAGCTAAAATTTGATGGTTTCGTTGCACTTTCCGAGCCCGTAGAGTATCTGATTGGCTTAAAAGTACAAGAAAACACTTCAAAAGTGACGTTTCTGAAGAATTTTAACAGTTTTCTTGTATCTACGAACGCCAGAATGCATAAAATTGACCTAAACGTCTCCTTTTCCTATTCTGAGTCGATTCTGCATGCTTTAAGTGTGTTTGGTGGCTCAGAACCATCAAAAAACGTTGAAATATAGTTCAAATTCAATAAAAATCGACAAAAATACAGTTTCTAGCTAAAATTTGATGGTTTCGTTGCACTTTCCGAGCCCGTAGAGTATCTGATTGGCTTAAAAGTACAAGAAAACACTTCAAAAGTGACGTTTCTGAAGAATTTTAACAGTTTTCTTGTATCTACGAACGCCAGAATGCATAAAATTGACCTAAACGTCTCCTTTTCCTATTCTGAGTCGATTCTGCATGCTTTAAGTGTGTTTGGTGGCTCAGAACCATCAAAAAACATTGAAATATAGTTCAATTTCAATAAAAATCGACAAAAATACAGTTTCTAGCTAAAATTTGATGGTTTCGTTGCACTTTCCGAGCCCGTAGGGTATCTGATTGGCTTAAAAGTACAAGAAAACACTTCAAAAGTGACGTTTCTGAAGAATTTTAACAGTTTTCTTGTATCTACGAACGCCAGAATGCATAAAGTGACCTAAACGTCTCCTTTTCCTATTCTGAGTCGATTCTGCATGCTTTAAGTGTGTTTGGTGGCTCAGAACCATCAAAAAACGTTGAAATATTGTTCAAATTCAATAAAAATCGACAAAAATACAGTTTCTAGCTAAAATTTGATGGTTTCGTTGCACTTTCCGAGCCCGTAGGGTATCTGATTGGCTTAAAAGTACAAGAAAACACTTCAAAAGTGACGTTTCTGAAGAATTTTAACAGTTTTCTTGTATCTACGAACGCCAGAATGCATAAAATTGACCTAAACGTCTCCTTTTCCTATTCTGAGTCGATTCTGCATGCTTTAAGTGTGTTTGGTGGCTCAGAACCATCAAAAAACGTTGAAATATAGTTCAAATTCAATAAAAATCGACAAAAATACAGTTTCTAGCTAAAATTTGATGGTTTCGTTGCACTTTCCGAGCCCGTAGGATATCTGATTGGCTTAAAAGTACAAGAAAACACTTCAAAAGTGACGTTTCTGAAGAATTTTAACAGTTTTCTTGTATCTACGAACGCCAGAATGCATAAAATTGACCTAAACGTCTCCTTTTCCTATTCTGAGTCGATTCTGCATGCTTTAAGTGTGTTTGGTGGCTCAGAACCATCAAAAAACGTTGAAATATTGTTCAAATTCAATAAAAATCGACAAAAATACAGTTTCTAGCTAAAATTTGATGGTTTCGTTGCACTTTCCGAGCCCGTAGAGTATCTGATTGGCTTAAAAGTACAAGAAAACACTTCAAAAGTGACGTTTCTGAAGAATTTTAACAGTTTTCTTGTATCTACGAACGCCAGAATGCATAAAATTGACCTAAACGTCTCCTTTTCCTATTCTGAGTCGATTCTGCATGCTTTAAGTGTGTTTGGTGGCTCAGAACCATCAAAAAACGTTGAAATATAGTTCAAATTCAATAAAAATCGACAAAAATACAGTTTCTAGCTAAAATTTGATGGTTTCGTTGCACTTTCCGAGCCCGTAGGGTATCTGATTGGCTTAAAAGTACAAGAAAACACTTCAAAAGTGACGTTTCTGAAGAATTTTAACAGTTTTCTTGTATCTACGAACGCCAGAATGCATAAAATTGACCTAAACGTCTCCTTTTCCTATTCTGAGTCGATTCTGCATGCTTTAAGTGTGTTTGGTGGCTCAGAACCATCAAAAAACGTTGAAATATAGTTCAAATTCAATAAAAATCGACAAAAATACAGTTTTTAGCTAAAATTTGATGGTTTCGTTGCACTTTCCGAGCCCGTAGGGTATCTGATTGGCTTTATTTATTTATTTATTTATTTATAAAAAACGTTGAAATATAGTTCAAATTCAATAAAAATCGACAAAAATACAGTTTCTAGCTAAAATTTGATGGTTTCGTTGCACTTTCCGAGCCCGTAGGGTATCTGATTGGCTTAAAAGTACAAGAAAACACTTCAAAAGTGACGTTTCTGAAGAATTTTAACAGTTTTCTTGTATCTACGAACGCCAGAATGCATAAAATTGACCTAAACGTCTCCTTTTCCTATTCTGAGTCGATTCTGCATGCTTTAAGTGTGTTTGGTGGCTCAGAACCATCAAAAAACGTTGAAATATAGTTCAAATTCAATAAAAATCGACAAAAATACAGTTTCTAGCTAAAATTTGATGGTTTCGTTGCACTTTCCGAGCCCGTAGGGTATCTGATTGGCTTAAAAGTACAAGAAAACACTTCAAAAGTGACGTTTCTGAAGAATTTTAACAGTTTTCTTGTATCTACGAACGCCAGAATGCATAAAATTGACCTAAACGTCTCCTTTTCCTATTCTGAGTCGATTCTGCATGCTTTAAGTGTGTTTGGTGGCTCAGAACCATCAAAAAACGTTGAAATATAGTTCAAATTCAATAAAAATCGACAAAAATACAGTTTCTAGCTAAAATTTGATGGTTTCGTTGCACTTTCCGAGCCCGTAGGGTATCTGATTGGCTTAAAAGTACAAGAAAACACTTCAAAAGTGACGTTTCTGAAGAATTTTAACAGTTTTCTTGTATCTACGAACGCCAGAATGCATAAAATTGACCTAAACGTCTCCTTTTCCTATTCTGAGTCGATTCTGCATGCTTTAAGTGTGTTTGGTGGCTCAGAACCATCAAAAAACGTTGAAATATAGTTCAAATTCAATAAAAATCGACAAAAATACAGTTTCTAGCTAAAATTTGATGGTTTCGTTGCACTTTCCGAGCCCGTAGGGTATCTGATTGGCTTAAAAGTACAAGAAAACACTTCAAAAGTGACGTTTCTGAAGAATTTTAACAGTTTTCTTGTATCTACGAACGCCAGAATGCATAAAATTGACCTAAACGTCTCCTTTTCCTATTCTGAGTCGATTCTGCATGCTTTAAGTGTGTTTGGTGGCTCAGAACCATCAAAAAACGTTGAAATATAGTTCAAATTCAATAAAAATCGACAAAAATACAGTTTCTAGCTAAAATTTGATGGTTTCGTTGCACTTTCCGAGCCCGTAGGGTATCTGATTGGCTTAAAAGTACAAGAAAACACTTCAAAAGTGACGTTTCTGAAGAATTTTAACAGTTTTCTTGTATCTACGAACGCCAGAATGCATAAAATTGACCTAAACGTCTCCTTTTCCTATTCTGAGTCGATTCTGCATGCTTTAAGTGTGTTTGGTGGCTCAGAACCATCAAAAAACGTTGAAATATAGTTCAAATTCAATAAAAATCGACAAAAATACAGTTTCTAGCTAAAATTTGATGGTTTCGTTGCACTTTCCGAGCCCGTAGGGTATCTGATTGGCTTAAAAGTACAAGAAAACACTTCAAAAGTGACGTTTCTGAAGAATTTTAACAGTTTTCTTGTATCTACGAACGCCAGAATGCATAAAATTGACCTAAACGTCTCCTTTTCCTATTCTGAGTCGATTCTGCATGCTTTAAGTGTGTTTGGTGGCTCAGAACCATCAAAAAACGTTGAAATATAGTTCAAATTCAATAAAAATCGACAAAAATACAGTTTCTAGCTAAAATTTGATGGTTTCGTTGCACTTTCCGAGCCCATAGGGTATCTGATTGGCTTAAAAGTACAAGAAAACACTTCAAAAGTGACGTTTCTGAAGAATTTTAACAGTTTTCTTGTATCTACGAACGCCAGAATGCATAAAATTGACCTAAACGTCTCCTTTTCCTATTCTGAGTCGATTCTGCATGCTTTAAGTGTGTTTGGTGGCTCAGAACCATCAAAAAACGTTGAAATATAGTTCAAATTCAATAAAAATCGACAAAAATACAGTTTCTAGCTAAAATTTGATGGTTTCGTTGCACTTTCCGAGCCCGTAGGGTATCTGATTGGCTTAAAAGTACAAGAAAACACTTCAAAAGTGACGTTTCTGAAGAATTTTAACAGTTTTCTTGTGTCTACGAACGCCAGAATGCATAAAATTGACCTAAACATCTCCTTTTCCTATTCTGAGTCGATTCTGCATGCTTTAAGTGTGTTTGGTGGCTCAGAACCATCAAAAAACGTTGAAATATAGTTCAAATTCAATAAAAATCGACAAAAATACAGTTTCTAGCTAAAATTTGATGGTTTCGTTGCACTTTCCGAGCCCGTAGGGTATCTGATTGGCTTAAAAGTACAAGAAAACACTTCAAAAGTGACGTTTCTGAAGAATTTTAACAGTTTTCTTGTATCTACGAACGCCAGAATGCATAAAATTGACCTAAACGTCTCCTTTTCCTATTCTGAGTCGATTCTGCATGCTTTAAGTGTGTTTGGTGGCTCAGAACCATCAAAAAACGTTGAAATATAGTTCAAATTCAATAAAAATCGACAAAAATACAGTTTCTAGCTAAAATTTGATGGTTTCGTTGCACTTTCCGAGCCCGTAGGGTATCTGATTGGCTTAAAAGTACAAGAAAACACTTCAAAAGTGACGTTTCTGAAGAATTTTAACAGTTTTCTTGTATCTACGAACGCCAGAATGCATAAAATTGACCTAAACGTCTCCTTTTCCTATTCTGAGTCGGCTCTGCATGCTTTAAGTGTGTTTGGTGGCTCAGAACCATCAAAAAACGTTGAAATATAGTTCAA
Source organism: Zophobas morio (assembly GCF_036711695.1). Taxonomy (NCBI): domain Eukaryota; kingdom Metazoa; phylum Arthropoda; class Insecta; order Coleoptera; family Tenebrionidae; genus Zophobas; species Zophobas morio. The sequence goes on along the minus strand of NW_026973020.1, from coordinate 10,689 downwards.
ATTCAATAAAAATCGACAAAAATACAGTTTCTAGCTAAAATTTGATGGTTTCGTTGCACTTTCCGAGCCCGTAGGATATCTGATTGGCTTAAAAGTACAAGAAAACACTTCAAAAGTGACGTTTCTGAAGAATTTTAACAGTTTTCTTGTATCTACGAACGCCAGAATGCATAAAATTGACCTAAACGTCTCCTTTTCCTATTCTGAGTCGATTCTGCATGCTTTAAGTGTGTTTGGTGGCTCAGAACCATCAAAAAACGTTGAAATATAGTTCAAATTCAATAAAAATCGACAAAAATACAGTTTCTAGCTAAAATTTGATGGTTTCGTTGCACTTTCCGAGCCCGTAGGGTATCTGATTGGCTTAAAAGTACAAGAAAACACTTCAAAAGTGACGTTTCTGAAGAATTTTAACAGTTTTCTTGTATCTACGAACGCCAGAATGCATAAAATTGACCTAAACGTCTCCTTTTCCTATTCTGAGTCGATTCTGCATGCTTTAAGTGTGTTTGGTGGCTCAGAATCATCAAAAAACGTTGAAATATAGTTCAAATTCAATAAAAATCGACAAAAATACAGTTTCTAGCTAAAATTTGATGGTTTCGTTGCACTTTCCGAGCCCGTAGGGTATCTGATTGGCTTAAAAGTACAAGAAAACACTTCAAAAGTGACGTTTCTGAAGAATTTTAACAGTTTTCTTGTATCTACGAACGCCAGAATGCATAAAATTGACCTAAACGTCTCCTTTTCCTATTCTGAGTCGATTCTGCATGCTTTAAGTGTGTTTGGTGGCTCAGAACCATCAAAAAACGTTGAAATATAGTTCAAATTCAATAAAAATCGGCAAAAATACAGTTTCTAGCTAAAATTTGATGGTTTCGTTGCACTTTCCGAGCCCGTAGGGTATCTGATTGGCTTAAAAGTACAAGAAAACATTTCAAAAGTGACGTTTCTGAAGAATTTTAACAGTTTTCTTGTATCTACGAACGCCAGAATGCATAAAATTGACCTAAACGTCTCCTTTTCCTATTCTGAGTCGATTCTGCATGCTTTAAGTGTGTTTGGTGGCTCAGAACCATCAAAAAACGTTGAAATATAGTTCAAATTCAATAAAAATCGACAAAAATACAGTTTCTAGCTAAAATTTGATGGTTTCGTTGCACTTTCCGAGCCCGTAGGGTATCTGATTGGCTTAAAAGTACAAGAAAACACTTCAAAAGTGACGTTTCTGAAGAATTTTAACAGTTTTCTTGTATCTACGAACGCCAGAATGCATAAAATTGACCTAAACGTCTCCTTTTCCTATTCTGAGTCGATTCTGCATGCTTTAAGTGTGTTTGGTGGCTCAGAACCATCAAAAAACGTTGAAACATAGTTCAAATTCAATAAAAATCGACAAAAATACAGTTTCTAGCTAAAATTTGATGGTTTCGTTGCACTTTCCGAGCCCGTAGGGTATCTGATTGGCTTAAAAGTACAAGAAAACACTTCAAAAGTGACGTTTCTGAAGAATTTTAACAGTTTTCTTGTATCTACGAACGCCAGAATGCATAAAATTGACCTAAACGTCTCCTTTTCCTATTCTGAGTCGGTTCTGCATGCTTTAAGTGTGTTTGGTGGCTCAGAACCATCAAAAAACGTTGAAATATAGTTCAAATTCAATAAAAATCGACAAAAATACAGTTTCTAGCTAAAATTTGATGGTTTCGTTGCACTTTCCGAGCCCGTAGGGTATCTGATTGGCTTAAAAGTACAAGAAAACACTTCAAAAGTGACGTTTCTGAAGAATTTTAACAGTTTTCTTGTATCTACGAACGCCAGAATGCATAAAATTGACCTAAACGTCTCCTTTTCCTATTCTGAGTCGATTCTGCATGCTTTAAGTGTGTTTGGTGGCTCAGAACCATCAAAAAACGTTGAAATATAGTTCAAATTCAATAAAAATCGACAAAAATACAGTTTCTAGCTAAAATTTGATGGTTTCGTTGCACTTTCCGAGCCCGTAGGGTATCTGATTGGCTTAAAAGTACAAGAAAACACTTCAAAAGTGACGTTTCTGAAGAATTTTAACAGTTTTCTTGTATCTACGAACGCCAGAATGCATAAAATTGACATAAACGTCTCCTTTTCCTATTCTGAGTCGATTCTGCATGCTTTAAGTGTGTTTGGTGGCTCAGAACCATCAAAAAACGTTGAAATATAGTTCAAATTCAATAAAAATCGACAAAAATACAGTTTCTAGCTAAAATTTGATGGTTTCGTTGCACTTTCCGAGCCCGTAGGGTATCTGATTGGCTTAAAAGTACAAGAAAACACTTCAAAAGTGACGTTTCTGAAGAATTTTAACAGTTTTCTTGTGTCTACGAACGCCAGAATGCATAAAATTGACCTAAACGTCTCCTTTTCCTATTCTGAGTCGATTCTGCATGCTTTAAGTGTGTTTGGTGGCTCAGAACCATCAAAAAACGTTGAAATATAGTTCAAATTCAATAAAAATCGACAAAAATACAGTTTCTAGCTAAAATTTGATGGTTTCGTTGCACTTTCCGAGCCCGTAGGGTATCTGATTGGCTTAAAAGTACAAGAAAACACTTCAAAAGTGACGTTTCTGAAGAATTTTAACAGTTTTCTTGTATCTACGAACGCCAGAATGCATAAAATTGACCTAAACGTCTCCTTTTCCTATTCTGAGTCGATTCTGCATGCTTTAAGTGTGTTTGGTGGCTCAGAACCATCAAAAAACGTTGAAATATAGTTCAAATTCAATAAAAATAGACAAAAATACAGTTTCTAGCTAAAATTTGATGGTTTCGTTGCACTTTCCGAGCCCGTAGGGTATCTGATTGGCTTAAAAGTACAAGAAAACACTTCAAAAGTGACGTTTCTGAAGAATTTTAACAGTTTTCTTGTATCTACGAACGCCAGAATGCATAAAATTGACCTAAACGTCTCCTTTTCCTATTCTGAGTCGGTTCTGCATGCTTTAAGTGTGTTTGGTGGCTCAGAACCATCAAAAAACGTTGAAATATAGTTCAAATTCAATAAAAATCGACAAAAATACAGTTTCTAGCTAAAATTTGATGGTTTCGTTGCACTTTCCGAGCCCGTAGGATATCTGATTGGCTTAAAAGTACAAGAAAACACTTCAAAAGTGACGTTTCTGAAGAATTTTAACAGTTTTCTTGTATCTACGAACGCCAGAATGCATAAAATTGACCTAAACGTCTCCTTTTCCTATTCTGAGTCGATTCTGCATGCTTTAAGTGTGTTTGGTGGCTCAGAACCATCAAAAAACGTTGAAATATAGTTCAAATTCAATAAAAATCGACAAAAATACAGTTTCTAGCTAAAATTTGATGGTTTCGTTGCACTTTCCGAGCCCGTAGGGTATCTGATTGGCTTAAAAGTACAAGAAAACACTTCAAAAGTGACGTTTCTGAAGAATTTTAACAGTTTTCTTGTATCTACGAACGCCAGAATGCATAAAATTGACCTAAACGTCTCCTTTTCCTATTCTGAGTCGATTCTGCATGCTTTAAGTGTGTTTGGTGGCTCAGAACCATCAAAAAACGTTGAAATATAGTTCAAATTCAATAAAAATCGACAAAAATACAGTTTCTAGCTAAAATTTGATGGTTTCGTTGCACTTTCCGAGCCCGTAGGGTATCTGATTGGCTTAAAAGTACAAGAAAACACTTCAAAAGTGACGTTTCTGAAGAATTTTAACAGTTTTCTTGTATCTACGAACGCCAGAATGCATAAAATTGACCTAAACGTCTCCTTTTCCTATTCTGAGTCGATTCTGCATGCTTTAAGTGTGTTTGGTGGCTCAGAACCATCAAAAAACGTTGAAATATAGTTCAAATTCAATAAAAATCGACAAAAATACAGTTTCTAGCTAAAATTTGATGGTTTCGTTGCACTTTCCGAGCCCGTAGGGTATCTGATTGGCTTAAAAGTACAAGAAAACACTTCAAAAGTGACGTTTCTGAAGAATTTTAACAGTTTTCTTGTATCTACGAACGCCAGAATGCATAAAATTGACCTAAACGTCTCCTTTTCCTATTCTGAGTCGATTCTGCATGCTTTAAGTATGTTTGGTGGCTCAGAACCATCAAAAAACGTTGAAATATAGTTCAAATTCAATAAAAATCGACAAAAATACAGTTTCTAGCTAAAATTTGATGGTTTCGTTGCACTTTCCGAGCCCGTAGGGTATCTGATTGGCTTAAAAGTACAAGAAAACACTTCAAAAGTGACGTTTCTGAAGAATTTTAACAGTTTTCTTGTATCTACGAACGCCAGAATGCATAAAATTGACCTAAACGTCTCCTTTTCCTATTCTGAGTCGATTCTGCATGCTTTAAGTGTGTTTGGTGGCTCAGAACCATCAAAAAACGTTGAAATATAGTTCAAATTCAATAAAAATCGACAAAAATACAGTTTCTAGCTAAAATTTGATGGTTTCGTTGCACTTTCCGAGCCCGTAGGGTATCTGATTGGCTTAAAAGTACAAGAAAACACTTCAAAAGTGACGTTTCTGAAGAATTTTAACAGTTTTCTTGTATCTACGAACGCCAGAATGCATAAAATTGACCTAAACGTCTCCTTTTCCTATTCTGAGTCGATTCTGCATGCTTTAAGTGTGTTTGGTGGCTCAGAACCATCAAAAAACGTTGAAATATAGTTCAAATTCAATAAAAATCGACAAAAATACAGTTTCTAGCTAAAATTTGATGGTTTCGTTGCACTTTCCGAGCCCGTAGGGTATCTGATTGGCTTAAAACTACAAGAAAACACTTCAAAAGTGACGTTTCTGAAGAATTTTAACAGTTTTCTTGTATCTACGAACGCCAGAATGCATAAAATTGACCTAAACGTCTCCTTTTCCTATTCTGAGTCGATTCTGCATGCTTTAAGTGTGTTTGGTGGCTCAGAACCATCAAAAAACGTTGAAATATAGTTCAAATTCAATAAAAATCGACAAAAATACAGTTTCTAGGCTAAAATTTGATGGTTTCGTTGCACTTTCCGAGCCCGTAGGGTATCCTGTGGCTTAAAAGTACAAGAAAACACTTCAAAAGTGACGTTTCTGAAGAATTTTAACAGTTTTCTTGTATCTACGAACGCCAGAATGCATAAAATTGACCTAAACGTCTCCTTTTCCTATTCTGAGTCGATTCTGCATGCTTTAAGTGTGTTTGGTGGCTCAGAACCATCAAAAAACGTTGAAATATAGTTCAAATTCAATAAAAATCGACAAAAATACAGTTTCTAGCTAAAATTTGATGGTTTCGTTGCACTTTCCGAGCCCGTAGGGTATCTGATTGGCTTAAAAGTACAAGAAAACACTTCAAAAGTGACGTTTCTGAAGAATTTTAACAGTTTTCTTGTATCTACGAACGCCAGGATGCATAAAATTGACCTAAACGTCTCCTTTTCCTATTCTGAGTCGATTCTGCATGCTTTAAGTGTGTTTGGTGGCTCAGAACCATCAAAAAACGTTGAAATATAGTTCAAATTCAATAAAAATCGGCAAAAATACAGTTTCTAGCTAAAATTTGATGGTTTCGTTGCACTTTCCGAGCCCGTAGGGTATCTGATTGGCTTAAAAGTACAAGAAAACATTTCAAAAGTGACGTTTCTGAAGAATTTTAACAGTTTTCTTGTATCTACGAACGCCAGAATGCATAAAATTGACCTAAACGTCTCCTTTTCCTATTCTGAGTCGATTCTGCATGCTTTAAGTGAGTTTGGTGGCTCAGAACCATCAAAAAACGTTGAAATATAGTTCAAATTCAATAAAAATCGACAAAAATACAGTTTCTAGCTAAAATTTGATGGTTTCGTTGCACTTTCCGAGCCCGTAGGGTATCTGATTGGCTTAAAAGTACAAGAAAACACTTCAAAAGTGACGTTTCTGAAGAATTTTAACAGTTTTCTTGTATCTACGAACGCCAGAATGCATAAAATTGACCTAAACGTCTCCTTTTCCTATTCTGAATCGATTCTGCATGCTTTAAGTGTGTTTGGTGGCTCAGAACCATCAAAAAACGTTGAAATATAGTTCAAATTCAATAATAATCGACAAAAATACAGTTTCTAGCTAAAATTTGATGGTTTCGTTGCACTTTCCGAGCCCGTAGGGTATCTGATTGGCTTAAAAGTACAAGAAAACACTTCAAAAGTGACGTTTCTGAAGAATTTTAACAGTTTTCTTGTATCTACGAACGCCAGAATGCATAAAATTGACCTAAACGTCTCCTTTTCCTATTCTGAGTCGATTCTGCATGCTTTAAGTGTGTTTGGTGGCTCAGAACCATCAAAAAACGTTGAAATATAGTTCAAATTCAATAAAAATCGACAAAAATACAGTTTCTAGCTAAAATTTGATGGTTTCGTTGCACTTTCCGAGCCCGTAGGGTATCTGATTGGCTTAAAAGTACAAGAAAACACTTCAAAAGTGACGTTTCTGAAGAATTTTAACAGTTTTCTTGTATCTACGAACGCCAGAATGCATAAAATTGACCTAAACGTCTCCTTTTCCTATTCTGAGTCGATTCTGCATGCTTTAAGTGTGTTTGGTGGCTCAGAACCATCAAAAAACGTTGAAATATAGTTCAAATTCAATAAAAATCGACAAAAATACAGTTTCTAGCTAAAATTTGATGGTTTCGTTGCACTTTCCGAGCCCGTAGGGCATCTGATTGGCTTAAAAGTACAAGAAAACACTTCAAAAGTGACGTTTCTGAAGAATTTTAACAGTTTTCTTGTATCTACGAACGCCAGAATGCATAAAATTGACCTAAACGTCTCCTTTTCCTATTCTGAGTCGATTCTGCATGCTTTAAGTGTGTTTGGTGGCTCAGAACCATCAAAAAACGTTGAAATATAGTTCAAATTCAATAAAAATCGACAAAAATACAGTTTCTAGCTAAAATTTGATGGTTTCGTTGCACTTTCCGAGCCCGTAGGGTATCTGATTGGCTTAAAAGTACAAGAAAACACTTCAAAAGTGACGTTTCTGAAGAATTTTAACAGTTTTCTTGTATCTACGAACGCCAGAATGCATAAAATTGACCTAAACGTCTCCTTTTCCTATTCTGAGTCGATTCTGCATGCTTTAAGTGTGTTTGGTGGCTCAGAACCATCAAAAAACGTTGAAATATAGTTCAAATTCAATAAAAATCGGACAAAAATACAGTTTCTAGCTAAAATTTGATGGTTTCGTTGCACTTTCCGAGCCCGTAGGGTATCTGATTGGCTTAAAAGTACAAGAAAACACTTCAAAAGTGACGTTTCTGAAGAATTTTAACAGTTTTCTTGTATCTACGAACGCCAGAATGCATAAAATTGACCTAAACGTCTCCTTTTCCTATTCTGAGTCGATTCTGCATGCTTTAAGTGTGTTTGGTGGCTCAGAACCATCAAAAAACGTTGAAATATAGTTCAAATTCAATAAAAATCGGCAAAAATACAGTTTCTAGCTAAAATTTGATGGTTTCGTTGCACTTTCCGAGCCCGTAGGGTATCTGATTGGCTTAAAAGTACAAGAAAACACTTCAAAAGTGACGTTTCTGAAGAATTTTAACAGTTTTCTTGTATCTACGAACGCCAGAATGCATAAAATTGACCTAAACGTCTCCTTTTCCTATTCTGAGTCGATTCTGCATGCTTTAAGTGTGTTTGGTGGCTCAGAACCATCAAAAAACGTTGAAATATAGTTCAAATTCAATAAAAATCGACAAAAATACAGTTTCTAGCTAAAATTTGATGGTTTCGTTGCACTTTCCGAGCCCGTAGGGTATCTGATTGGCTTAAAAGTACAAGAAAACACTTCAAAAGTGACGTTTCTGAAGAATTTTAACAGTTTTCTTGTATCTACGAACGCCAGAATGCATAAAATTGACCTAAACGTCTCCTTTTCCTATTCTGAGTCGATTCTGCATGCTTTAAGTGTGTTTGGTGGCTCAGAACCATCAAAAAACGTTGAAATATAGTTCAAATTCAATAAAAATCGGCAAAAATACAGTTTCTAGCTAAAATTTGATGGTTTCGTTGCACTTTCCGAGCCCGTAGGGTATCTGATTGGCTTAAAAGTACAAGAAAACACTTCAAAAGTGACGTTTCTGAAGAATTTTAACAGTTTTCTTGTATCTACGAACGCCAGAATGCATAAAATTGACCTAAACGTCTCCTTTTCCTATTCTGAGTCGATTCTGCATGCTTTAAGTGAGTTTGGTGGCTCAGAACCATCAAAAAACGTTGAAATATAGTTCAAATTCAATAAAAATCGACAAAAATACAGTTTCTAGCTAAAATTTGATGGTTTCGTTGCACTTTCCGAGCCCGTAGGGTATCTGATTGGCTTAAAAGTACAAGAAAACACTTCAAAAGTGACGTTTCTGAAGAATTTTAACAGTTTTCTTGTATCTACGAACGCCAGAATGCATAAAATTGACCTAAACGTCTCCTTTTCCTATTCTGAATCGATTCTGCATGCTTTAAGTGTGTTTGGTGGCTCAGAACCATCAAAAAACGTTGAAATATAGTTCAAATTCAATAATAATCGACAAAAATACAGTTTCTAGCTAAAATTTGATGGTTTCGTTGCACTTTCCGAGCCGTAGGGTATCTGATTGGCTTAAAAGTACAAGAAAACACTTCAAAAGTGACGTTTCTGAAGAATTTTAACAGTTTTCTTGTATCTACGAACGCCAGAATGCATAAAATTGACCTAAACGTCTCCTTTTCCTATTCTGAGTCGATTCTGCATGCTTTAAGTGTGTTTGGTGGCTCAGAACCATCAAAAAACGTTGAAATATAGTTCAAATTCAATAAAAATCGACAAAAATACAGTTTCTAGCTAAAATTTGATGGTTTCGTTGCACTTTCCGAGCCCGTAGGGTATCTGATTGGCTTAAAAGTACAAGAAAACACTTCAAAAGTGACGTTTCTGAAGAATTTTAACAGTTTTCTTGTATCTACGAACGCCAGAATGCATAAAATTGACATAAACGTCTCCTTTTCCTATTCTGAGTCGATTCTGCATGCTTTAAGTGTGTTTGGTGGCTCAGAACCATCAAAAAACGTTGAAATATAGTTCAAATTCAATAAAAATCGACAAAAATACAGTTTCTAGCTAAAATTTGATGGTTTCGTTGCACTTTCCGAGCCCGTAGGGTATCTGATTGGCTTAAAAGTACAAGAAAACACTTCAAAAGTGACGTTTCTGAAGAATTTTAACAGTTTTCTTGTATCTACGAACGCCAGAATGCATAAAATTGACCTAAACGTCTCCTTTTCCTATTCTGAGTCGATTCTGCATGCTTTAAGTGTGTTTGGTGGCTCAGAACCATCAAAAAACGTTGAAATATAGTTCAAATTCAATAAAAATCTACAAAAATACAGTTTCTAGCTAAAATTTGATGGTTTCGTTGCACTTTCCGAGCCCGTAGGGTATCTGATTGGCTTAAAAGTACAAGAAAACACTTCAAAAGTGAAGTTTCTGAAGAATTTTAACAGTTTTCTTGTATCTACGAACGCCAGAATGCATAAAATTGACCTAAACGTCTCCTTTTCCTATTCTGAGTCGATTCTGCATGCTTTAAGTGTGTTTGGTGGCTCAGAACCATCAAAAAACGTTGAAATATAGTTCAAATTCAATAAAAATCGACAAAAATACAGTTTCTAGCTAAAATTTGATGGTTTCGTTGCACTTTCCGAGCCCGTAGGGTATCTGATTGGCTTAAAAGTACAAGAAAACACTTCAAAAGTGACGTTTCTGAAGAATTTTAACAGTTTTCTTGTATCTACGAACGCCAGAATGCATAAAATTGACCTAAACGTCTCCTTTTCCTATTCTGAGTCGATTCTGCATGCTCTAAGTGTGTTTGGTGGCTCAGAACCATCAAAAAACGTTGAAATATAGTTCAAATTCAATAAAAATCGGCAAAAATACAGTTTCTAGCTAAAATTTGATGGTTTCGTTGCACTTTCCGAGCCCGTAGGGTATCTGATTGGCTTAAAAGTACAAGAAAACACTTCAAAAGTGACGTTTCTGAAGAATTTTAACAGTTTTCTTGTATCTACGAACGCCAGAATGCATAAAATTGACCTAAACGTCTCCTTTTCCTATTCTGAGTCGATTCTGCATGCTTTAAGTGTGTTTGGTGGCTCAGAACCATCAAAAAACGTTGAAATATAGTTCAAATTCAATAAAAATCGGCAAAAATACAGTTTCTAGCTAAAATTTGATGGTTTCGTTGCACTTTCCGAGCCCGTAGGGTATCTGATTGGCTTAAAAGTACAAGAAAACATTTCAAAAGTGACGTTTCTGAAGAATTTTAACAGTTTTCTTGTATCTACGAACGCCAGAATGCATAAAATTGACCTAAACGTCTCCTTTTCCTATTCTGAGTCGATTCTGCATGCTTTAAGTGAGTTTGGTGGCTCAGAACCATCAAAAAACGTTGAAATATAGTTCAAATTCAATAAAAATCGACAAAAATACAGTTTCTAGCTAAAATTTGATGGTTTCGTTGCACTTTCCGAGCCCGTAGGGTATCTGATTGGCTTAAAAGTACAAGAAAACACTTCAAAAGTGACGTTTCTGAAGAATTTTAACAGTTTTCTTGTATCTACGAACGCCAGAATGCATAAAATTGACCTAAACGTCTCCTTTTCCTA